>NC_135811.1:78208624-78397007 GCF_964213995.1 Mustelus asterias | reverse complement strand
TGTAAAATCTTGGACAGGATTTGCTGTTAAAAGTAGAGTGGAAGTACCTTGTTTAAAAGTGCCATTTGTAAAATCTGGTCTGGATTTTGGAATGCAAACCATTAAAGGGGTGGCACAGTGGTTAGGCACTGCCGCCTTATAGCATCAGAGACCTGGGTTCGATACCAGCCTTGGGTGACTTGTCTGTGTGGAGTCTGCATGTTCTCCCCGTGTCTGCGTGGGTTTCTTCTGGGTGCTCCGGTTTCCTCCCACAGTCTAAAGATGTGCTGATTAGGTTGATTGACCATGCTAAATTGTCCCGCAGTGTCCCAAGATGTGTAGGTTAGGGGGATTAGCACGAAATAGTGGGAATACGGGGACAGGGCCTGGGTAAGATGCTCTGTCAGAGAACTGATGTAGACTTGATGGGCTGAATGGCATTCTTCTGCATTGTAGAGATTCTATGAAAGCATTATGATGAAAGAAAATTTTAAAGTGTCTCTTTGGGAGTGGAGTTTGAAAACTCTCATGTGATCATCATCTGGGAGGAATCTGAGGAGAAATACACAGACTCTAACTTGTGTTAATAAGATTATTATATTTTAAAATGTATTTTGTAATCCACGTTAATCTTTAAATATGTAATTGTTAATATAAGGGGATAGTAAAGGAGTATTGTATATAATCCAATTTTTCATGTTTAATAAATGTTTTTTCTTGTTGTTAAAACTAATTAGTGATCCTGTGACTCTGCTCCTCCGTGTTTTATTCAAAAAAAAGTAAAAGTCAAGGTCTTTTGAGCCAGGATTCCAATCTAGGATCTTCCCATCCAGTTATAACATCAATTGCGATTGTAACAATATGTAGTCGGCAGCTCATCTTGAGGTCAAATGTGACACCAAGATTGCAAATAATCTGGTTCAGCCTCAGATGGATGTCAGGGATGAGGATGGAATCAGTAACGAGCAAATGAAATTTCTATTCATCCAGTTCTGGATGCCGAACAAACAATCGGGCAATTCAGAAAGAATAGTGCCGATGTAGAACTGAGTGCTAGCAGTGGCCTCTATGTCATCAGAGCTGGTGGCTCAGGAGCACAAACAGTAGGTCAACTGTGTCAAAAACTCAAAGCAGGTCGAAACGGATGAGAAGGGACAGTTTACCTTTGTCACAGTCACATAGGATGTCATTCATGACGTTAAAATTGTTTCGGTAGTGTGGCAGGATGGAAGTTTGATTGGAGGGGTTTACACATGGCATTCCAGAAAAAAGATTAGGCTTGGATTTGGGAGGTGGCCATATGTTCATGAAGGAAAAGGGAAAGTGGTGGTTTGCAACAACGGAGAGGTCAAGGCTTGATTTCTTTTTAAAAAGGAGTGGGTTGATTACTGGCAAATTTGAGGAAGGGGGAAAACAGTACCTGGAGAGAGAGAACCACTAACAAAGGGTGGCACGGTAGCACAGTGGTTAGCACTGCTGCTTCACAGCTCCAGGGACCTGGGTTTGATTCCTGACTTGGGTCACTGTCTGTGTGGAGTTTGCACATTCTCCTCATGTCTGCATGGGTTTCCTCCGGCTGCTCCGGTTTCCTCCCACAGTCCAAAGATGTGCAGGTTAGATTGATTGGCCATGCTAAAAATTGCCCTTCGTGTCCTGTGATGCGTAGGTTAGAGGGATTAGTGGGTAAATATCTAGGGATATGGGGGTAGGGCCTGGGTGGGTTTGCGGTCGGTGCAGACTCGATGGGCCGAATGGCTTCTTTCTGTACTGTAGGGTTTCTATGTAAGATCAATTAATGTAAGGGCCAGGAAGGGAAATAGGGCAGTCAGCAGTATAGTGGGAATATACTTGAGGGAGCTAGAAGTGGATCTCACGAACAGATAGTAGATAGGAAAACTATTAGAGAGTAACGAAAGAGTTCAGCTCCAGAGCAGAGTCTGGAATTGTGTATTTTAGAAGAGGTTTAGTCTAGTGAGCTGGGTGAATGGAGAAAAGCAACAGAGGCAGCTGAATGGAGGATCGCGATCTTAGGGACAATGAAGTTCACATTGTCATTGAAATCATAGAAATCATCGAAACCCTACAGTGCAGAAGGAGGCCATTCGGCCCATCGGGTCTGCACCGACCACAATCCCACCCAGGCCCTACCCCCACATATTTACCCGCTAATCCCTCTAACCTACGCATTTTAGGATTCTAAGGGGCAATTTTTCTTTAACCTGGCCAATCAACCTAACCCACACATCTTTGGACTGTGGGAGGAAACCGGAGCACCTGGAGGAAACCCACGCAGACACGAGGAGAATGTACAAATGCCACACAGACAGTGACCCGAGCCGGGAATCGAACCCGGGACCCTGGAGCTGTGAAGCAGCAGTGCTAACCACTGCGCTACCGTGCCGCCCCGTGAAGGTAGAAGCGGCACAGGAATTTAAAACAAAGTTTGCAGTAGAGAATCAATGGCCCTGCTGCGTAAAACATTATCAAGTTGATTTGATATTTTTGATTAGTCTCGCCTCAACAGCTTTTTTGGATGTGTTCCAGTTCTCGATTATGTTTTATGAGATGTAGTGGTTCTGACATCACCCTTGGACAGCCTACCTCTAACTTTAAATTTAGCCCTTCTTGTTCTGGCATTCCTCAACCAGAGGAAATATAGGTGATTTCTCTCTATTAAGATGCCAGCATATACGGTGAATGCCAATTCTCTGCAAGCGTTCAGAAGGAAGCTAGCCACGGTCCTGGAGTGAACATCTCAAACCAAAGAAGGCAGTGTGCTAATGGTTGTGGTGAATCCAGTTACCACGGCCTCTTGGAGAAAGCTGAATTGTCGTTGAATATCAGATATTTGCGTTAAATGTTTTCCAAAAGTTGGCACGGGCTCAATGTGCCAGGTGATCTATGCATCTTTTTCGTAAGCTTGCAATATAATAATCCATCAATTGACATTTGGTACACAATCAAGAGAACTGCTTATTAAAAAAAATCTGTGCATTGAAGTTGCTATGCATGATTGCACGGCATTAAAAGAAAAATCTGTAACAAATTAGGGTCACTGGTACAGGTAAGACTAAGCCGAAATCCATGAAAGTGCCCTTGGCTTACAATTGTTCTGCAATGGGATCTCTGATCAGTGTAAGTCTAATAATAGCTGGACTGAGTCTGTAAGAATCAAGGGACAGTCTCCTGAACTGTTATCCAGAATAGATGAAGGCAGAGGCATGATAAATGTGCATGCCTTTTGATCACAACCTCTCAAGTGGTAACCCCCAGAGAAGGGTGGGTATTGTGAAACTAGAGGGAGTGAATGTATTATCTCCGATGGATTGTGTTGATCTATAGACATATGTTATCTAGAGGGTAGCTAGGTGAGAGGGGCAAAGAGATTGTTTTGTGTAGGCATGCATATTCTCAGAACTTATGAAACTAGGACACACTCTTACAATATGTTGATGAGTCTGAATGCAAGAGTGCTCATTTCACCGAAGGTCCTCAGAATTGAAAAACAGATCTCTTTAATATTTGGACTGACTTCAAGCTCCATGGGAAAAAGGTAGATTCTTTTATACTTTGGATTATACTTTTCTGAGCTCAATATATCTTCAATTAAGTAGTGTGACATAAATATATGAAGATATGAAAGCAACAATCAGAAAGGATTTGATCTTGAAATTTCACCCCAAGAATCATCTGGTTTCTGCCTTGTGTTCAGTAGCTAATAGGTCCCAATGTGCAACAAACTCTTAAATTAGTTAACAGATCCTAATGTGGATTAATCCTTCTATTAATTCAACTGTGGATTAACTAGTTAAAAGAAAAGGAAATTCACAACACCTTTAGTATTCTTCATTGTAAATCTCCTGCGAGCTGGAAACTTTTTCCACATTTCCATCATACCAAACTCAGACACACACTTGGACTGCTTCAGGTCACACTTGGTATCAGAAGGGCAGCAATGCAGACGGTCCTCACAGCACACAGCCTATACAAGAAGTGGTGATTAACCAACAGGTATGGGAGCGTTCATTCGATATTGTCAGCACACAATGGATATTCACCAATTAAAAAGTGAAACTGATAAATAACTTACATTCACTTGCAAATCCATTCTATAGTTAGTTTTGTACCTTAAAGCTTGAGAGGCAACAAACTTGAACAAGGGTATATTTAATGAGAAGGGCAACTGAATGCACCAAAAGTTAACTGAACAGAATCACACGTGCTCCAGTGCGGGCAAAGATAGTAAATTCCCTTCCCTGGCCAGTTGGAGTTTTATAATATCTAGCCCACAAGTTAGTAATTTATTGAATTAACCTTCACAATTTATCATCACAGGGTTTGAATTTACAACCTCTGGTTGGCCAGCACAGTACCATGATTACTACATTATCACGTATGTACATTGAATTAAAATGCCCAATATCCCAGGGCTAGAATGCAATGACATCAAATCCCCAAACTATACCTTTTGCAAAGGGCAGCAGCCCCACCGCTGATCTGGAAGCAAACAACACGTTGAGCCATCTGGGCACTCGGATGCCTCATCTGGGCAAATAACTGCTTTTACATTCTTATCTGTGAACAACAAGCCTCATTTCAGTCTCAATAGCATGGTTATTATTTTTTATTCAGTCATGGGACATGGGCATCGCTGGCTGGTCAGCATTTTTTGTCCATCCCTAGTTGCCCTTGGAGGGCAGGAGAGAGTCAACCACATTGCTGTGGCTCTGGAGTCACACATAGGCCAGACCAGGTAAGGACGGCCGATTTCCTTCCCTAAAGGACATTAATGAACCAGATGAGTTTTTCTGACAATCGACAAAGGTTTCATGGTCATCAGTAGATTCTTAATGCCAGATATTTTTTATTGAATTCAAATTCCACCAACTGCTGAGGCGGGATTCGAACCCAGGTCCCCAGAACATTAGCTGAGTTTCTGGATTAATAGTCCAGTGATAATAAGGCCACTGCCTTTCCCTACACAAAACGGTTTCCTGCTCAGAGGGAGACAGGTCATCACCAGGATTGTTGTTACTTGTGACCTAAGTGTCCCTGTGAGCAAAGACAACGAAATTTAGTTTTACTAGCATTTGGCAGACCACGATGATTAACAGAAAGTAACAGAGATGTAGACATAGTGGTACAGTGGGACGGCACAGTGGTAGTGGTTAGCACTGCTGCCTCACAGCACCAAGGACCCGGGTGTGATTCCCGGCTTGGGTCAATGTGTGGAGTTTGCACGTTCTCTCCATGTCTGCGCGGGTTTCCTCCGGGTGCTCCGATTTCCTCCCATAATCTGAAAAATGTGGTTAGGTGGATTGGCCAAACTAAATTCTTCTTTGGTGTATCCAAGCAGGCGTCGGAATGTGGCAACTAGGGGATTTTCACAGTAACTTCATTGCAGTGCAAGAAAGCCTACTTGCGACTAATAAATAAACTTGACTTTACAAGTCCAGTGTGTGTCTGATATTATTATAGAAACTTTACAGCACAGGAGACCACTCAATCCACCTTACCTGAGCAGACTCATTGAAAGAGCAATTGTGCTTACTCCCACACAAACCTCCTCTTTTTTTTTAAAAGCATAGCCCTGGTTAAGTTCCTCACTCTCAAGTACTGTCCAACTGCTTTTTAAAACGATTTAAGGAATCAACTTCCATCATCTTTTCAGATAAAGCATTCACAACCCAACAACTTGAAGTGAAACAATTTCTCATCTCCAAGCTGGGTCGTTTGTCAATAATTTTACATCTGTGATCTCTGCTTATTAACCCACTCACCAGAAGGATTGTTTTTTTCCTATCAAAACCAATAATTTTCAAAATCTTCAACAGGTCACCTCTGTTCCAAGTAGAATAGACCCAGATTTCTCTGACCTCTATTCGTGAAGGATGTCTCACATTTAGAGTTGCCTGCTTGCAACAATTTTTTCTAAGAAAAAGCCTTTCTTCCTTCCTCCACACCCCTAACCAAATTGGGCCATTTGGCTCAGAAGCCTCTCTTCCCTCCCTCAGATTAGAAAAAACATGATTGAATAATCTGTGCTATATGACACACTAGTCACTCAACCCCAGAGGCTGTGCCACTTGAGTATGAGGTAGATCAGAGAAACTCTCAAGTGCAAGACTGATCAGCTGACTATGAAACTGAACATATTATTCTATAAACTAAACTGCAAACTGTGACAAGGACAGCGTAGAGCTTCAAAAAGACAGACAAGCTGGTAGACTGGACAGATAGGTGGTAGATGAAGCTCAATGCAGATTAGTCCGAGGTGATTCATTTTGGTACGAAGAACATGGACAGACATTATAAAATAACGGGTGCACTTCTTAAGAGGGTGCGGGGCAGAGGGATCTTGATATTGATATGCATATACCATTCAAGGTGGAGACAGCAGTTAATAAAATATACAGTAACCTGGGCTTTATTAATAGGGGCAGGATACAAGAGCAAGGAAGCTATGCTGAACTTTTACAAAACACTAATTAGACCTCCATTGGAGTATTGTGCATAGTTCTGGGTGCCACAATATAGGAAGGATGAGAATGTATTGGAGAGAGTGCCTAAGAGATTTACAAGAATGGTTCCAGGGATGAGAAACTTTAGTTATGAGGATAGATTGGAAAGGTTGGGACTGTTCTCCTTGTAGAGGAGAAGGCTAAGAGATTTGTTCAAAATCATGAGGAGGGCTAGACAGGGTAGATAGAGAAACTGTTCCCACTCATTAAAGGATCAAAAACGAGAGGGCTCAGATTTAGTGATTTGTAAAAGAAGCAAATGTAATGAGAAAAAAAAACTTCTCAGTGAATGGTTTGGGTCTGGAATGCGCTACCTGGAAGTGTGGTGGAGGCAGGGTTTATCGAGGCAGTCAAGAGGCCATTAGATGATTATTTGAAAAGAAACAATGTGCAGGGGTATGGGGAAAAGACAGGAGAATGGCACTAAGTCATAATGCTCATTTTGGAAAGCCAATGCAGACCTGATGGGCCAAACAGCCTCCTTCTAGACTGTAACAATTCTGTGATTCTGAATTGTTTGTTCTGCTCACTTAATTGCCATCAACTAAGTTCATTTTCAAAACTTAGTCCTGTTCAAGAGATTCTGGGTGTTGTTCAAGATTTCAAGCAATCATAAAACCAAAATTCAAGATAACATAAACGGAACATCAGGAATTGCAATTTTTCTGCCATCTAATATTCAAATTAAAAATTGGTTCTTCATAAACTGGCAGCGACACTAAAATCTTCAAGGAGTTGAATGCTTCAACTGCCTATGACCTGGAGCAACTAATTTGCTTTGAACACATAGCACTTTTTGCTCAGATACTGGTTCCTTTAATTAACTTGAGATACACGCCACCTCTGTAATAGTTACTATGCACCAAATTGATTATCAAATCCTATGACCAGCTTGCTGAAATATTGTACAAGCTGTTGTCCCAAACCAATATGCTGGCTAGATGATATAAGCAGTGAGCCTTACAATTCTGGTTCGCATAGGGTTACAATGAAAACATTTGGACAGGCCACACAGCCAAACCACACTGGAGTTTAACTTCCACAAATGTAGTTGTTCCCCTGCTCTACTTCCCCTTTTCTTCAACCATTTATCTAACCAATTCTGAAATGTTAACTAGCCCTAGTAAATGTGTTCCAAGCCTCAAGACATTTTAGGTTTCCTAAATTTCTTGCATTTAATCTTACATTGTCACGCTTTAGACCTCACAACAGCCAGAAACAATGCTCTGTTCCATTCCTTCATAATTTTAAACACCTCTATTAAATCACCCCTTAATCACCTCAGTTCTTTAAAAAAGCCTCAATTTTTCAAAGCCTCTCTTCCCGAGTTCCCTCATAGCAGGCAGCATCCTAGACACTCTATGCTGCATCCACATTCGTATTTCAATGCTGTCACCTATAATGAAGCCCATTGTAAAGCCCAAAAGTGCAGAGTACTCCAACTATATTTCCTTCTAGATTGCCTCAACTTCTATTCAAAGCTCTTGCCCAGCAATACATTCGATTTTTAAAATTGCATTTAAAGCAGCATCTTGCGAAGTTAATGACTTTTTAGTCGGAACTCATCAATTCTTCTCCCTTTTGAAGTATAATTGTTACTTTCTCCAAAAACAAAATGTCACCTCATTTATTAGCAATTGAATTCCAACTGCCACTTTTTTTTGCTCATTTCACTTATCTGATCAATGTCCCTTATTGCTTCACTTTATTTTCAATTACTTATACTTTCTAATTTAGCATATTAAAAATTTAGACATGATATTCTCTGGGCATGAAAGAGCTCACCAAAATGACAATTTGTAAATTATACTTGTGCTAACCTAACATGCACACAAGGACCTTGGATTTTCACTCAGTCCTCCAAATACTGGAAGTATGGGGTTATATCTCACAGGACCAAGAAGAATAAGGCCAGCATCCTCAGCTCACTGCTGTATGGCCTTGAAGCCTGGATAACATATACTTACCAAGAACAAATAACTTTCACCTCTGGTGTCTATGATGTATTCCTGGCATCACATAGAAAGATAAAGGGTGGCATTTTCCCATCCCGGACACTGCGGGAATCGTATCAGGCGGGTCATAGACCATGCAAAGGTTCGTTGACCTCGAGTGGGATTTTACAGCTTTGGGGCGAGTGAGGCCAGAAAATCCCACCCAAAGTCAACATTGAACAGTCCTTTTTAGGACAAATGTTAACATGGGTTCAGTGGCTTGGGCAGATGCACAGGATAGAAGATGGCTGCACTCCAAAGGATAAACATAGGAGTGTCAAAAGACTAGCAGGGCATCCAAAGTTCCGATTCAAGGATGTCATCAAGAGACATAAGAATCTTCTACATCACGACAAATGGGAAACTCTAGCTGACAATCAATGCAAATGGCGAGGCAAGCTACGGCTAGTTGGCCACCACAACAACATGTGGTTTCTGAAGCTCCAAACCATATGCCAGCCCTGCAAACAAGGCATCAGTAGAGACCATCCTGTGCCATCAATGAGGAAAAACTTCACACGTGGCAGCCTTTGCTTTTCCAGAATTGGCTTGTTCAGCCAACGTAGCTGCAGGCGATTTCATCTGAGCTCAGCAACGTTTTCAGGCTGCATTCACAGCATCGCCTGCAGATGGGAGGATGCCAATCTAACAGAACACTTAGGTAGTACTCACCAGCGAATTTAAAGCACAAGCCTAAACTCTTTCTACATCAAAAATTAATTATCTGTCATTTTAGTATGGTGGAAGGAGTTACGAAAAATAAAAATGTATAATAAACACTACCTCTTCCCAACCTTTTCTTATTCTTGATAGTGGGGGTGGGAGAGAATGAGAAAAAACAATTATTTTCACCAAAACAATCTGAATACCTGACATATTAGGCTTATATTCACTTAATATGCATTCTGCTTACCAATGTGTCTGATGCAGGTTTTGTGTACTTTATCGCATTTGAAATCTTTTGGACAGCAATAATTGTCATCACAGCACACAGCCTGTAAACAGAACGGTGCTTTGTGGTAAATTTGCAACAAAAAAAAAGCATGCAGATGTGATCACCTAAAATAAACTCCCTTAATCCACCTGTCAAACTGAAAGATAACACGAACAGAAGATGCCAGCATCCAGTGCTGACACATTGTGTTATGGACATGAGGAAAGCAGCTATATAAAACCTTGGTTAGGCCGCATTTGGACTACTGCGTGCAGTTCTGGTCGCCACACTACCAGAAGGGCATGGAAGCTTTGGAGAGAATGCAAAGAAGGTTCACTAGGATGTTGTCTGGTCTTGAGGGCACTGGCTATGAGGAGAGGTTGAATAAACTAGGATTGCTTTCACTGGAAAGATGGAGGCTGAGGGGAGACCTGATAGAGGTCTACAAAATTATGAGGGGCACAGACAGGATGGATAGTCAGAGGCTATTTCCCAGGGTGGAAATGTCAATTACAAGGGGGCACAGGTTCAAGGTGAGAGGGGCAAAGTTTAAGGGAAATGTGCGGGGGAGGTTTTTCATGCAGAGAGTGGTGGGTGCCTGGAATGCGCTGCCAGAGGAGGTGGTGAAAGCAGGAACATTAGCAACATTTAAGAGGCATCTGGATGGGTACGTGAATGAGGGGGGAATAGTGGGATACAAACCGAGTAAGGGCAGAAGCTTTTTTTTTAAAGTTTAGTTAGGACATCATGATGGACACGGGCTTGGAGAGCCAAAGGGCCTGTTCCTGTGCTGTACTTTTCTTTGTTCTATTTTGGCCTACATACCAAGTGGCCTTTTAAACTTTTGCCTAGACTTTTCTCAGTTTGTGATAGCCAAGTTATCTAACCCTGTACATCTCTACTCAGTTCGCATTCCCCCTTTCAGAATCAAATCAGCTGAATAACTTGAGCGCTAGAAATACAGATTTGATTTAGCCCAATTTTACTCTTTAAAATTGACTCTGTTTTAAATATTTTAGTTAGTACTTATTTTTCCCCTCAAGATGATCCTGAACTTTGCCTGAACCCACAGTTCCATCAACCTAAGCAAAACAGTTCAACTATTATTTCTGGATATGTGCCATGCCTTCAGTAGCAGTACTTTCATAATTGGTACTCAAGGATTCATTATAATGTTAAAAGTCAAGTGAACACACTCCACTTCCTTAGGCAAAGATCCATTTGGTCCATTTCTGCCATTTCACGCTGGTGATCACAAAATAAATCTTTCTGTCAGCCTTTAAATCTTGTCCTTGGAACAGAAGCAGCTGTAATGTCAGTAGTGATCAATTGTTTAAGTGCTTGTTGGGTTGCCTGGTGCTCTTTAAGGCAGAGACTGAGGTCTAACGTACTGTTGTAACAGCTGTGGCCAAACCCAGGAGCCAAAAGACCATCAGTGCATAAAGAAAATGGCCCCACATACTAGGCAAGTCAGCTCCCTTCTTAGTCTACTGTGCTTTAACTGGTAGGCAATTTAAATTCTGTACATGACACGTAAACTGTACACTCGAGTTTCCTCTGAACTCCAGGGGTAGCACTACATTTCTGCTTCAAGTTGTAGGGAAACCAAAATGCCATTGCGTGCAGGACGATATAACCTGCCAACATGGAGCCACCGAATAGGAAGTACCTATAGCAAACCCTAAGGGAATATTATCATCCGGCTGATCACTCTGCACCAATACAAATAATTTACTAATTTGCTAGTACTTAATAGTTGTATCAACATTTAACTAATTTAGAAAGACAGTCCATAAAATTATAACTTCACTCAGGGCTTACATCTTTCAGAGGACAGCAACCCCAACCAAAGTTCTTGGACGTGCAACAGGTGTACCCCGCAGAGCAGGACATATTCCCACAAAGCTCACTCTCGGCAATACGCAAGTTTCCTACTCCAGACACCAAAGGCAACTTTTCTTCCTTTACTCCAGTTCTTTTACATTTGGCTTCGTTCAAGTCACATTCATAGCCCTTTGGGCAGCAATGCTCCCAGTCCTTGCAAATAGTTGCCTGCGACCAGAAAAACAACAAAAACAGAGGAATGATTTTATAGAATTCTGACAATAAAAAGGTAATGAACAGAGAAAATGCAAGGTTTATATTGAATTATTGAAAATCAGGATTATATACACCTGGGATTAAAAAAATAGGTTTGTTAGGTTTTATCTTTTTACATTAAATTTCTGTTTATGAGAAATTATTTTAAATTTTATATCACGTTGTATAACCGATCTAATACTTTCATTATTAAACACAATTTGCATTGCTTACAATCAAAATACTATGGAGATCATGAGAAAACTGCAGCTAAAATTAAAATATGCTTTTATACCTCAGTGAGAGGGCAGCAGCCATAGACACCTTTTGATGTTGGCATACAAGTGTATTCAGGAGGACATTCAGTATTATCCAGACATATGTTCTCAGTCATTGCATTGGGTGTTCCTGCTTGAACCAGAGGGATGGCCTTTGCTTCTTCCCACTAGAAATAGATAAACGTGCGTGAAGTGATTGCCCATTCTTGGGTACTGCACTGATTAACTACCAGTTAGTCATGGTCTACTGACAGAATCCCTGTGGGCCCAACACAAAACAATGCTATTTCAGCAACCCACCTTCAGAATCATCTCATTTCCCAGTACGGCAGTAGGTTTTGCTTAATGAGATGCGCAGCCAAAACTTTGAGCGAAGCACCTTCTTGGTCATGAGGTGCACTGCATACCTTTGGACGCGAATTTATAATCAGCAAAATAAATCTCTATTCACGGCTCACTGGATACGATTACCCGAGAACCAATCTGATTTATTAGCATAAATTTCTGAGCACATCAGCTGAGGCTGAAAAAGATTGGTTCTTATATAACTAGTATTTAGAACAATAAAATATGCCGTGGTGAGAATGCTCCCCCCACCACCCTCCCACCCCAAACAGCATCTCCACAATCCCAGCTAAACACAAACATTAGTTTTTCAGGCAGTTTATGGTAGTCTTGCATGGAATTAGCTCATTATTATTCAGTCCTGAAGACCATCTGGAGTTTAGAAAATTAACTCTCATGGTTACAATTTTAAAAAAGAGATGGCTCAATGGAAGAATGCAATATAGAACCACACAACTCAGGAACATTATCAGGCAATCTTCTTGTTACCAGATTTAACATGTGTTAGTATGTAGTAAACTACATTGACATTTGCAGGCAACTTCCATCAGGCTCGGCAGTCTCATACGGTCAATTTCTGACCAACATTCATCAAGCATTCTTGTACATGAAGTATGGGCAATTTGTAAAGTATTAATAGAACTGCACCAGAGCATGATCCATATATAAAACTGGTCAGAAAGCTCCCAAATACAGAAGCCACAGGAAAAATGAAAATACTTAAAAATGAATTGAACCTAAAGGCAGCATGGAAAGTCAAAAAAAACCTCAGTAGAAGCAAAGGAAAATAATGGCTGAAAACATTTTACAGGTATCTATATATAAACTTGTGTAATATTTGAAAAGATAGCTGTCGGTTCAAAAATTAGTTACATAGGTATTTGTGGACAGAATTGTAACCGAGGCATAGAATATATGAGCAAGGAGGTTGTGATGGAACTGTATAAAACACTGGTTAGGCCACAGTTAGAGCCCTGTGTGCAGTTCTGGTCGCCACACTATAGGAAGTATGTGATTGTACTAGAAAGGGTGCAGAGGAGATTCATAGGATGTTGCCTGGGCTGGAGCATTTCAGCTATGAAGAGAGGTTAGTGAGGTTGGGGTTGTTTTCCCTAGAGCAGAGAAGGCTGGGGAAGGGAACCAGATCAAGGTGTACAAAATCACGAGGGTCATAGGTAGGGTAGTGAGGAAGAAACTCCCCCCCCCCCCCCCCCCAAGGAGCAGGAGATTTAGGAGGGATTTGAGGAAAAACATTTTCGCCCGGAGGGTGGTAGGGAACACTGCCTGAAAGGGTGGTAAGGGCGGGAACCCTCACATTTAGGAAGCATTTAGATGAGCACTTGAAGCGTCATAGCATACAACCCTATGGACCAAGCGTTGGACAATGGGATCAGAATAGATAGGTATTTCACGGCCGATGCAGACATGATGAGCCAAAGGGCCTCTTTCTGTGCTGTGAAACTCTTACGGGAATTATTGATAATATTGAAATTACAGCACAGGTCTCAATAGTTTGAACCATCATCAAGTTACCATGGTAGTCTCTGCACGAATTGCTGGGACTTTCTTCACCCAGGGAACAGTACTCGAACTATTATGACAAGTTAAATGGGCGAGATCACAGGTGGTATTTTCAGGGCAACAGTGCAAGTGATCTGAACAGCAAACTGCCTGTAACAGAAAAACAACAGATTGTGAAATTTGCAAATGTTAAATACAGCAGCTTAGCATTTTCTATGTAAACTGCCTTATTTATAAAGTCAACAAATATGGCCTCTGTTAAATCACCCGTCAATCAGAAAATTATAGTTAAATGTTCAAAACATAATTCGCTTGTGCATATGTAAATATTACTAAAATTAAATCTTGTGCAACTCTTTAAAAAGGGACGGCAATGGCCTTGTGGTATTATTGCCAGACTATTAATCCAGAAACTCAGCTAATGTTTTGAGGACCTGGATTTGAATCCCACCACAGCAGATGGTAGAATTTGAATTCAATTTTTTAAAAATCTCGAATTAAAAGCCTACTGATGACCATGAAACTATTGTCGGAAAAACCGTTCACTAATGTCCTTCAGGGAAGGAAATCTGCCGTCCTTACCTGGTCTGGCCTACATGTGACTCCAGAGCCACAGGAATGTGGTTGACTCTCAACTGACCTCCAGGGGCAACTAAGGATGGGCAATAAATGCTGGCCAGACAGCGTCCCACGAATGAATTTAAAAAACAATTCAAACCCAACAGAAATCCTTATTGCATTTAACTTTGTTGCAGTAGTTGCGGAGGATAGACGGCAATACGGAAACTGTACTTTCCAACAAGTATGCTTTTTCACATTTCTTCTGAGCGGAGCTTCAGTTCCATGTATTGATCACTAATCCTGACCTGGAGAGCTTTGAGAGCATTAAAACTAAGATTTATGCCACAGTAGGGCCATTTGGGTCAGATGAATTCATCCTGAGCTAGCTGTGTGCAGGACTTTCAGAGACACTTCAGTTCCTGCCAGAGGCAAGGCCATTAAGCTTTCTAAATTGCATTAAGTACAAAAGCCAGAAACCGCACTAACTTTTGATGGAGCCAACATTTGAACAGTGGGTAGAATTTAAGTGCTTTAGGTTCAGTTAACTACCTTTGTTCTGCCAGTTACACATTCTGATCTCTTAATCGTTATCAGCACCATTTACATTCCCTTTGTCTTTTTGTCCATGACATCTTTATCCATGCACCACCCCCCCCCCCCCCAATCCCCCTCACCCAGTGTAAATACCATCCTATATTCGAGCTCTAAAGAAGGGTCATTCAGACTCGAAGCATTGGCTCTATTCTCTCTTCACAGATGCTGTCAGACTTGCTGAGATTTTCCAGCATTTTCTGTTTTTGTTTCAGATTCCAGCATCTGCAGTATTTTGTTTTATTATATTGAGGAAATAGTTGTTGACGTAGATTTTGAATCTGAAGATTTTGAGAGTGATGCTGAAGATGCAGAGAATGATGAGCAGAAACTCATCTCCAAACTTCGTGGCCTGGGCCTCGGCACCTCCCTCTGCTACTGGATCCCGAACTTCCTAACTCTCAGACCACAATCAGTAAGGATAGGCAACAACACCTCCTCCACGATCATCCTCAACACCGGTGCCCCACAAGGCTGTGTTCTCAGCCCCCTACTATACTCCTATGACTGTGTGGCCAAATTCCCCTCCAATTCAATTTCAAGTTTGCTGACAACACCACCAGAGTGGGTCGGATCTCAAACAATGACGAGACAGAGTACAGGAATGAGATAGAGAACCTGGTGAACTGATGTGGCAACAATAATCTCTCCCTCAATGTCAACAAAACGAAGGACATTGTCATCGACTTCAGGAAGCGTAAAGGAGAACACGTCCCTGTCGACATCAATCGGGATGAAGTAGAAACGGTCGAGAGCTTCAAGGTTTTAGGTAACCAGATCACCAAAAACCTGTCCTGGTCCCCCCATGCTAACACTATAGTTAAGAAAGCCCACCAACGCCTCTACTTTCTCAGAAGACTAAGGAAATTTGGCATTTCAACTACAATTCTCACCAACTTTTACAGATGCACCGTAGAAAGCATTCTTTCTGGTTGTATCACAGCTTGGTATGGCTCCTGCTTTGCCCAAGACCGCAAGGAACTACGAAAGGTCGTGAATGTAGCCCAATCCATCATGCAAACCAGCCTCCCATCCATTGACTCTGTCTACACTTCCCACTGCCTCGGCAAAACAGCCAGCATAATTAAGGACCCCACGCACCCCCGTCATTCTTTCTTCCACCTTCTTTCGTCGGGAAAAAGATACAAAAGTCTGAGGTCACGTACCAACTGACTTAAGAACAGCTTCTTCCCTGCTGCTGTCAGATGTTTGACATCTTGCATTAAGTTGATCTTCCTCTACACCCTAGCTATGACTGTAACACTACATTCTGCACTCTCTCGTTTCCTTCTCTACGAATGGTATGCTTTGTCTGTATAGTGCGCAAGAAACAATACTTTTCACTGTATGTTAATACATGTGACAATAATAAATCAAATCAAATAGTAAATGTAACTAGAGTTATGCCAAGTAAAGCAAATTAACAAATTCATTGCGAAAATAAATATTTTTGGTCAAATAATTTTGTGGTGTAAAATTATTTTGTGAGAATTTGGGAATTTGTGTATCATGATTGTGAAATTGAAAGTTTTAGTTCTTTTTATTCTTTCATGGCAATGTGGGGAGGTGTTGGCACAATGGAATTGTCACTGGACTAGTAACCCAGAGACTCAGGGCAAGTCTCTGGGGAATCAGATTGAATTACCACCACTGAAGATGGTGAAATTTAAATTCAATAAAAATTTGGAATTGAAAGTCTAATGTTGACCATGACACCATTGTCGATTGTTGTAAAGACCCAGCTAGTTCACTTAATGTCCTTTAGGGAAGGACATCTGCCATTCTTACCTGGTCTGACCTGTAAGTGGCTCCAGATCCACAGCAATGTGGTTGACTTTTAACTGCCTCCTCAAAGGATGGGATGGGCAATAAATGCTGGCTCAGCCGGCGACGCCCATGTCCCATGAACAAATTTAAATGTGGACAGTGCATTTATTGCCCATCCCTAATTGCCTTTGTGGTGGTGATATTGAGCCAACTTCTTGAACCACTGCAGTGAGAGAGATGCAGGCACACCCATAGTGCTGTGAGGAAGGGAGTTCCAGGATTTTGACATAGCGAGAATTAAGTAATAGTGATATAGTTCCAAATCAGGAATGAGAGACTGGGAAGGGAGCTTGCGGGTGGTGGTGTCCCATGCGCTTGCTGCCCTTGTCCTTCTAGGAGATAGCGGTCATGGGTTTGGAAGGTGTTGTGAAAGGAACCTTATTGAGTTGCTGCAATGCATCTTGTAGATGGTACACACTGCTGCCACTGTGCGTCGGTGGTAGAGAGAGTGAATGTTTAAGGAGGTGGATGGTGCCAATCAAGCAGTCTCTGTCATGAGTGGAATGCTAATTCATCCAAGTAGGTGGAGAGTATTCTAATGCACTCCTGACTCACGCCTTGTAGACAGTGGACAGACTTTGGGGAGTCAGAAGGGGAGTTACTCGCTGCAAAGTTCTCAGCTGCCAACTTGCTCTTCTAGCCACAGTATTTTTATGGCTGATCCAGTTGTTTCTAGTCGATGGGAACCCCCCCCCCCGCCAAAATTTTGATAGTGGGGGATTCAGTGATGGTAATGCCATTGAACGTCAAAGGGAGACTATTGGATTCTCTCTTTTGGCATAAATGTTACTTACCCACTTATCAGCCCAACCTGAATGTTGTCCAGATCTTGCTGCATATGGGCATGAGATCCGTCAATATTCATGGAGTCATGAATGGTGCTGAACATTGTGCAATCATCAGCAAATATCCCCACTTCTGACATAATAATGGAGGGAATGTCATTGATGAAGTAGCTGCAGATGGTTGGGCCTAAGAAATTACCATAAGGAACTCCTGCAGTAATGTGCTGTCTGGGACTGAGATGTTTGACCTCCAACGACTACACCAATCTTCCTCAGTGCTAGGTATGATTTCAAACAGTGGGGAGTTTGCCCCCATATTTCCATTGTTTCCAGTTTTGCTAGGGTTCCTTGATACCACACATAGTCAAATGCTTTCTTGATGTCAAGGGCAGTCACTCTCACCTCCCTCTTGAACTCAGCTCTTTTTGTCCAGGTTTCAACCAAGTTGAGGTTTTGGCTCTGGCAGACCTCAAACTAAGGTTATTGCTGAGTATGTATTGCTAGATAGCACCTTCAGCCACACCTTCCCTGCTGATGATCACGAATAGACTGAGGTGGTGGTAATAGGCTGAGTTGGATTTGTCTTTCTTTTTGTTAGCAGGACATACTGGGATAGTTTTCCACTTTGCTGAGTAGATGTCAGTGTTGTAGCTATACTGGAACAGCTTGGCTAGAGGTGCCAAGTTTTGGTACACAAGTCTTCACTACTATTGAACCATAGAATCCGTACAGTGCAGAAGGGGGCCATCTGGTCCATCAAGTCTGCACCAACTCTCTGAAAGAGCGCCTTATCCAGATCCCCTCTTCTCCCCCCCGCCCCCCCCCCCCCACATCCCCACATCCCCACTCTATCCCCGTAACCCCACACATTTTACCATGGCTAATCCACCTAAGCTACACATCTTTAGACTGTGGGGGGAAAACAAGAGCAACCGGTGGAAACCCACACAATCAGGACGATAGGGATATTTGTGGAACCTCCTCCTCCAGTTAGTTGTTTAATTGACCGCCACCATTTCATGGCTGGATGTGGCAGGTCTGCAGAGCTTAGGTCTGATCTATGGGATCGCTTAGCTATGTCTATCGCATGCTGCTTCTGCTATTTGGCATAAAATAATTGTGAAAGAGTATAAGTGAATTGCTCAAGTGAAAACTGTTAATTACAAGAAACATTTTTTTTAAATAGTTTCACGGGAACATTTTTGTGGTCTGCTTTTCACCCTCAATACTCATTCACTCCATATGCCTGTAGGATGAATATCTCAGCATTTTGCTTCATAAAAACATTGTTATGTTTCAAATCATGTTTTTAACTTTCATCCCTTATCTCCTGGACTCAAGACAGGTTACCCAGCCTATTCATAAATAGGTTTGACCTTTAGTCTTAACGTGAGAATGCTGTTTGATCAGATGATAGTCATTACCCTTTTAAGCAGAGATAAGATTGTAATTTTCAGTTGAAGGGAATTTACTGCTGGAAATTCCCTTGTTGCTGTGAATGAAGTATATGCTCTCAGACAATGCTCTCAGTCCAAAGATGTGCGGGTTAGGTTGATTGGCCAGGTTAAAAATTGTCCCTTAGAGTCCTGAGATGCGTAGGTTAGAGGGATTAGCGGGTAAATGTGTGGGGGTAGGGCCTGGGTGGGATTGTGGTCGGTGCAGACTCGATGGGCCGAATGGCCTCCTTCTGCACTGTAGGGTTTCTATGATTTCTATGAATATGAATTGGAACAACATGCCAACATGAACTGGAATGGACATTTTTTGTATTATTAATTGGGACCTTCTACATTAAATCTCCATTGTCTGTGGAGCTCTCAAATATTTACCCAAAAGACTGAATTTTCAGGACTCAAAACCTTCCAGTCACTTAGGGTATACTGTCCATGGAGAAAGTTAGCAACACAAACTTTTCAGGATAACAGCTAGTGGTCTTGGCTCTGGTAACACAGTAGCAATCAAATGCTTGAACTTGAAAGCACATTGCATTTGAAAAAATAGGAGTTGTCAGTGAATTAAAATCCTAGAATGCTCTCCCTAACAGCATTCTAGGTGTACCTGCACTACAAGGACTTAATTCCCCAGCGACTCACCACCACCTTTTCAAGGGTGATTAATATGGATTTGCCAACAATATCCACACCCC
This sequence comes from Mustelus asterias, assembly GCF_964213995.1. Lineage (NCBI taxonomy): Eukaryota > Metazoa > Chordata > Chondrichthyes > Carcharhiniformes > Triakidae > Mustelus > Mustelus asterias. The sequence goes on along the minus strand of NC_135811.1, from coordinate 78,377,446 downwards.
CAAGCAGGAATGAAAAAAAATACACCACGTTTTCTCAAACTGAACTCTCCTACCTTCCTGATGAAGTATCAGCTGTGAATCCTTCAGAGCCTCATCAGCCGAAGGGTGTTGCCTACAGAATCCTTCAAACTACAAACTAACTGGCCAATTGTCTTAAAAACCGTCAGATATGGTTGTTCCACTGGTAGATGTTTCAGCAGTGAGTCATTACCAAGGTGCCAGGAAGCAACTGCAGCTCCAGCATCGTTTTTGCTTTTTCCTGGAAAGGTGTCCATTTGGGAATAAAACTTCCTATAACACAACGTGTGTTCCCTAAAAGGTAGCTCTTTTGTTTCAGGAGCTAGATCCACTACAATTTAAGCTTCACCAATTCTTTTTGTAGCTTTACAAAGTGGCTTCTACTCAACCGATGGCAGGGAGTGATGGTGGTGGTGGAGGGTGGGGTGGTGCTGACATTAGTTTTCCAGAAACAACATCTGAGGCTGCAGAGAAAATTAATATGTTAAGTATCTCCCTAAAACGCTAAGCTACAGACCTAACCCCAGTTCTCTTGGATCACTAGTGAACACCAGTAGTGATGATTACGCAAATTAATTGGAAGTTCATCTTCAAGAGGAGCAAAGTTATCTTAACCCACACCATTTCATCTTTTTCCTTAATCTCAAGTCAAAAAGTTGACACACACACGAGGTGAAAACATCAATCTATGTAGATTAAGGGGTAAAAGGCTGATTTCACTGGCAAAATGGGGCCGGAAAAATCATGAGAAGTGAGTCAAACCAATTTTTCGCCTCTTGCCCTATCATCCTGGCTTGTCACACCGATCATGCGGCGTGGCGGGGCAGTAAGACCACCTCCCCCCCCCCCCACCCCAATTCTTACATTGGTACTAACTTTCTCCATTCCCTCTAGTGACTAAATTACTCATCTATTCTTGCGGAAAGATACTTTTTATTTCAATGGGGCTAATGTAAAGATGCGCGGGATGCAAAGCTAAAGATAAAAAAAAAACTATTTGGTGTCAGAACTCAGAAAAATGCTGGGAGGATCAGATTGTTCAAGACAAGGGAAGCTCGACAGGCAACCAGAGCAGAAATTTAATTAGAGAAAGGGCAAAAGACAAACAAACTTCAAACATACATTGGGCGGCACGGTGGCACAGTGGCTAGCACTGCTGCCTCACAGCGCCAGGGACCCGGATTCGATTCCCAGCTTGTGTCACTGTCCTTGTGGAGTTTGCACATTCTCCCCCTGTCTGCATGGGCTTCCTCCGGGTGCTCCATTTTCCTCCCACAGTCAAAAGATGTGCGGATTAGATGGATTGGCCATGCTAAATTGCCTCTTAGTGTCAGGGGAACTGGCTAGGGCAAATGCATGGGGCTGTGGGATAGAGCCTGGGTGGGATTGTGGTCGGTGCAGACTTGATGGGCCGAATGGCCTCTTTCTGCACTGTAGGATTCTACGATGACAAAGCTTCAGGAGAGATTGAAGAATAAGTGAAAAGGCAAGTTCACAACCGCAGAAGGGATTAGTGATTATTAAACATTATAATGTTGAAAGATATTTCACAGGAAAGTAGTCAACTGTTGCAGTTGCTTTGAATTATCATTTTTTCTTCCCAGGAATAGGTTGCTACATTGCAGACCACTCTAGATTCTAGAAGTGTGCCTTTGGATTAGAAAATTGCAAATGTTGCTCCATTATTTATGAGGGAGAACCCAAGAAACTATAAACTCATTAGTTTAATAACAATTATGAGGAGGTTACTGAATTTATCAGTGACAGAGTAACCGAGCACTTGGGCAAATGAAAGCTGGCCAAAGACAGTACCAGATATGATGGGTATCATATACTTGCGAAAAAATAGTGTTTCTGAGGCCAAGGTTTTAGAAAAATGGTGAGGGTTGACTTATACATAACTAATATTCAAGGTGTTGAAATCCACCCTCTCCCATCCTCATGCGACACAACTGTTTACAGCAATACATCAGCTGATCGCAGAGTTGCCAGTCGGAGATTGTGCCCGCTAACACCATTCCCAAAAGGAGGGCACAAAGAACCAAATGTATTTTTATTATTTTGCAGGCACAAAGAGCTGAACAGCCATCTTTGAATAAGGAAGGGTGCAACAAGTGAGCTTGACTTCAGCGGTAAATGGGTTGTAAGTAGTTGCTTGGATTTTTTTGGCCAAAAGTCAGAGATTGACTTTTACACAAGATCAACCATTACTCAAGTATCTATGGTAAGTCATGTCTAGCTGGCTGGCACAGTGGTTAACACTGCTGCCTCACAGCGCCAGAGACCCGGGTTCAATTCCTGTCTTGGGTCACTGTTTGTGCGGAGTCTGCATGTTCTCCTCCAGGTGCTCAGGTTTCCTCCCACAGTCCGAAAGACGTGCTGGTTAGGTGCATTGGCCATGCTACAATCTCCATTAGTGTTCCCAAACAGGTGGCGACTAGAGGATTTTCGCAGTAATTTCACTGCAGCGTTAATGCAAGCCTACTTGCGACACGAATCAATAAACTTTAAACTTAATTTGTTGATATTACTGAGCTGGTGGATAACAGAATATTTATAAATGTGTCTATATGGATTTCAAAAAAGCATTTCATAACGTTCTGCAGAAAAAGATTAGCAGGAAAAATAAAAAGGCGAAGGAACTAGAAATAGAAGATACAGGAGGGATAAAGGTAATGTATTCTGATTGGCTGGATGTGGCGAGTTGCAAATCTCTTAAACCTAAACTGGGGCAAAGCAGTTTATGCAAAACAGAAACAAAATCACAGTATGAGCATATTAAACCAATTTGAAGAACAGAAACCCTAAGAATCACTGACTGTTATTTGCATAATGCAACTAGGTACAACCTACCTTCGACAGAGGACAGCAGGCATATCCTCCATGACGCCTCTTACAACAGGTTGCTGGGTCCTCGCATGAACGCCCATCTGGACATTGGATAGCTGAAGCCAGGCCTGTGGCCAGCCACAGGAACACAAACGTTTGAATCATGACCTGAAATCAAAAACAGTGCATCACTTAAACAGGTAGAAAGTAAGCCATGGTAAAAGATGGTAAAAGATAAACAAGAACCTATTCCTCTGCTTGCTTCTGTATAAGCAGGATGTTGACATTGGACATAGTCTCCCCAATGACCAGCGCCTGTGGCCTACAACATTTAAAATTTAACTGAGCATCTTCATTCAATGACCAGCACACAGACAGTAAGATGGCAAATAAGGTTAGAAGCAAACCTCCTCGATTAGCCTCAGACCTCTCATTATTTGTGCATCAAATCATGAGATCTTTACCAGCATGACGGGTCATCATTCAATCTTAGATATGCTGTGGTTAATCTAGTTATTTGTTTGGGAGTTCAGTAAAGGTGAACAATCATTGATGATATAGCAATAACTGAACAAAGCCCAGATCTTTAAAATAAAAATAACAACAAAGTTAAAGAACTGCCAAACACTGAAATAAAGGAGGCCCCAAAGACTCAGTGAAGGCAGCCAATGAATAACAGAGCCACACAAAACAGCAAGATCCCACATCAACGGACGGTGCTGAGTTAGGTGATCACAGCAGTGGTGATCACAGAATTTTACAGTTTCTCTCACCAATCCTTGGTTAGGGTGGAGCAGGTACATGAGCAAGATATTGGAGAAGTGAAAATTCCCATTATCCAGGGGCCCCTGGATTGAGAAGTGCACTGCAGTCGGCATTGGCCAAGAGAAGGTTCAAGCTGTGATGCCTTGCACCCTTGAATTACCATTCAAGCTTGTAACATAGTCATTTTGAGTACAGAGTGTTCTTATAAGCCTTTCCTCTTATGTAACTGTTTTACCGGTGTCTGAACATATGTGGGTTTTGGAGGGCTTTTCAGTCTGCAAGAGATTGTGCCCTGCAAGCAAGAACTGTTTTACTAGTGCTCCTGTTTTCATAGTTAATATTGTTCTGCTGAATTGTTAAACTTTATTTATTTACATAAAGAAGGCCATCCTTTAAACAATGCATTTGACTAGTTTATTTGTAGTGGCATTGTTGCTGGACTGGTAATCCAAAGACCCAGAGTAATGCTCTGGGGACCCGGGCTCCAGTCCCACCATGGCAGATGGTGAAATTTGAATTCCAGATTTATTTAGAATAATATCTTTATTTGGAATCATGAGCTTTCGGAGCACTGCTCATTCATCAGCACTCAGCTGATGAAGGAGCAGCACTCCAAAAAGCTCGTGATTCCAAGTAAACCTGTTGGACTTTAACCTGGTGTTGTGAGATTTCTTACTGCCCTTTAGGGAAGGAAATCTGCCATACCTTACCTGGTCTGACCTACATGCAACTCCAGATCCACAGAAATGTGGCTGACTCTTAAATGCCCTCAGGGATGGGCAATAAATGCTGGCCCAGCTAGCGACGCCCACATCCCATGAATGAATAAGAAAAAGTTACCACAAGGTTCCGAGATGAAAAATGTCTACAGAGATTGGAGCGAAAGTAGAGATGCTGGAGGGTTGGCCCTCATGAAAACCATTGGCAAAATTCAGAAGATGAAGCAGGTTTCTTTAGTTAAAAAAGGTCAAGGACTAACATAATTAAATCAAATGAATTATTTAGTGCGATGAAGGAAACAGTAACAAGCATACAGAACTATACAAGAGAACGGGGCAGCACAGTGGCATTGCTGCCTCCAGGTTCAATTCTGGCCTTGGGTGACTGTGTGTGGAGTTTGCATATTCTCCGTGTCTGTGTGGGTTTCTTCCGGGTGCACCGGTTTCCTCCCACAGTCCAAAGATGTGCAGGTTACGTTGATTAAGGGGCAATTTATCATGGCCAGTGTCCCAAGATGTGTAGGATAGGGGGATTAGCAGGGTAAATACCAGGGGTTACGGGGATAGGGCCTCGGTGGCAATGTTGTTGGAGTCAGTGCTGACTCAATGTGCCGAATGGCCTCCTTCTGCACTATAGGAATTCCATGATCTTTTCTCAATCACCTTAAACCTGTGTCCTCGAGTTACTCACACCCTTGCCACTTAAATAGTTTATCCCTATTTAATCAAAACTCCATAATTTTGAACAATTCTCTTCAAATTTTCCCGAGCCCAATCTTCCTTTTGCTAATCTCTTCACAACTAAGTCTCCCACTCTTGCTACCATTTCAGTAAATCATCCTCTTCAGCCTCTCCGAGGTCTTAACACCCTTCCTGACCAGTGATTTAGAGGTTTAGCTGGCACTTCCTTGTTTTGAATTCTATGCCTCTTCTTGTAAAGATCTCTAACCCCATTGTTTTAAAAACAAAACACAGCATCGACTTGTCCTGCCACCTTCAAAGATTTGTCTATGTGAACCACAGGTTCTGTCCCTGAAGTTTATTTAAAATTGTACCAATTAGTTTGCATTAGGTGAGAGGTCACACGACACCAGGTTAAGTCCAACAGGTTTATTTGAAATCACAAGCTTTCGGAGTACTGCTGCTTCATCGGGCGACATTTGCATTGTGTCCCCTTTTTCCTTCCAAATGCATCACTTCACACTTCTCTGTATTAAACTAATCTGCTGTGTGTCTGCCCATTTTACTAGTCTGTTTTGTGCCTTTGGTTTGCTGATCTTAATGAATGACAGTAGCCATGTTACTCTTTTGTGTTAAACTGAGCTTGCAGTTTCAGTACAGTGTTACAAACAGGAAGCAATACCAGGAATGAGGAACAACTACTACTTCTCCAATAGCATTGTTCAGATACTGGAAACTCCCCTTTAAATTGGAAGGTTTTGGCTGGATTTCAGTTATTTCAAACACCACTGCTTGACAACAGTTTCAATAACCAGATCATGCCCTTAACACAACATGGAAACAGTACCCTTTTGCTTTCTGTGCCAGGGATGATAATTTATTAATAAGTACTATTAATAACCAGCATGCAAGCGTACATCCACGTAGCTGCCTCAATGCACATCAGTTGACTCGCATACAGACAGGTAACAATCAAACTGATTATACACATATAATTTGCCCAATATTTCTGTAATACAAAGTACATAAAATTATCTTGAAACAGTCTATGACAAATTAATTTACTCTTTCATCAGAAGAACTCAGTGCAGATGAGTTAACAATACAACTGAGCAGACAGCCTTCTCCATAATGAACATCTTCCCAGCTACAAGAGTGGCTTCACTTCAAAAGGATTTTGTTGACTGTTAAATTCTTTGGATGGTCGGAGATTCGGAAAGCCTGAAAAGGGTACAAGTTTTTTCTTTCTATGAAAGACCACTTGGTTTCCACATCATTAATGGATGAAATTAATAGAGCCGCTGGAATTCTGGATCAATTTTGGATAATAATTTGCTGATCCCAGAAGAGCATGGACTCGTCTCCTGTTGCTCCCACAAGAAAATGGACCCGTCGTTCAATATTAGCTGGTTAATGGCACCTATTTCTGCTCACCACAGTTCTATTAACTCCCTCCATCACCGCACATTTTCATTTCACCTTGTATCTGTAATTGGGTCAACATGAAGCATGCAAGGTATAGTATATAGTACCAAATGAGATTCAGAGGGGATTTGAGAAAAAGCCTTTTCATTCAGAGGGCTGAGGTAGTCTGGAATGCACTGCCTGGGAAGGTAGTCGAGGTCGGAAACTTTACAAACTTTTTAAAACATATTTGGATGAACACTTGAAACATCATGATATTCAAGGATATGGGACAAGCGCAGGATTAGCACGCCTTTAGTGGTAGATATTGCCGGTGCAGACTCAAAAAAAATTTATCTGGCTGCTCCAGGATACATTTAATTTCTGGAACATGGTAAATGTATTTTCATTTCAAAAGGTTGACCATGAGCTTAAACAAACCTGAAGGTGTAGTAAACCTGCAGCAGTTTTGGATTTTAGTACTTAGGAAGAGGCTTCGATCTATTCCAGATACTGACACCCATAGATTCTTAAGACTTTGAATTGGTAATCACATTATGTTGATTAGCATTATCAGGCCACGTGCTCTCTATAGTCTACAGAGAATCATGTAGCCTTGTCCTTCTAAGCACCCAGGCAAAACCCAAGGTGTCTTTAGATGTATTATCCCAAAAACTCCTGTACTTATTCGTGATGTGCTGCCAATAAGAAGTTACAGATTAAGGATTTGTTGAAATGGACTTATTGCCTGGGCACCTCATGCACAAGCTGCAGTGAGGGCTGTGAGCTGGGCTACACCAATGTAGATAGGTTTCCGAGTCAAGAACTATTGGGCTTGGGCGAATCCTAGTGCTTTCCATCTGAGAAATTAGCCTTGTTTTCTACAAAAAAAGTCAACAGTGTCACTCTCGTCACATTCTTGGGTCAACAGGGCACAGATTGCGACTCTCAGTTCCGCATCCCAGTCCATTTTTAAAATTGCCAATATTCTGTTTCTTAAGAGCATTTTTTGAATCAGTAATCTGCCCCTGAAACAGAACAATCTGATAGCTTGGACTCTACTGCAGAATCAGTGTTTTTGGCCTGATATGATATCTAGTGCTGCATCAGTCTGATGAACCAGTTCTATTTTGTCCACTTTATTTCAGCTCTCCTGTACAACTGGAAACCAAATGACTTGGCGCATGGAATTTACTCTCATTAGGAAATCTGTGTCCTCTCAGGTTAGGGTTGTCTTGGGACCTGAATATACTATTAACTTTCTTGTGTTATATACACATTCTTTGTCCACCAACATGGTTATCAATGCAGGCAGCCCCAATTTAGTTTGAACAAGTCAACTATAATTACAAATCATTCTAAACTCAAGCAACAGTCAGTTATTTCATACATTTCAAAAATAAAAAACACCAATTTGACCGTATTTTTGCTATTCTCAAATATATTCAGTTTAGGATACGGGGACTAAAACATGGCTGGCAAAAATTATAAAACCGCAGGCAAAAATGAATGGTTTGCAATGAAAACCAATGTTAAAACAAAAAAATAATCTGTCAGAACATCCTGAATGCATTTTTGTATTGTTTTCATGATAAACAGAGGTGACGGTTATTACACAGAACCGCAAGAGGCTATTTAACCCTTCAAACAGATTCCACCATTCAATGAGATCATGACTGATCTGTAACCTAACTCCACATCATTTAATACCTTTGGTCAACAAAATCTATTTTACATTTAAAATTAACAATTTACCTAGAACAATTGCTGTTTGCAGAAGAGTTTGCTGAACCTCTACCATTTGAGGATGGAAGTGTTTCTTAACTCCCTGAAAGATCTTAGTACTAACCTTTAGATTATGTCCCTTAGTCCGAGGCTCATTCATGGGCAGAAATAGATTCTCCCTTTCGACCTCAGCAGTACCCCTTTATACTCTTAAAACCTTGACCAAATCACACCTTAATGTTCTAAATACCAAAAGGTACAACCCCTGGTGTGCAATCTATCCTTATAATTTAACTCTTGGAGCTCAGGCATGATTCTGATAAGTCTGTGCTGCACTCCCTCCAAGGTCAAGTGCCATCACAAGTCCCATGCCTAGCTGCTTCGCGAGGTAGAAATACAGATATCTGATGCAGTAATTAAAATTTCAAACAAAGTTCCTTACCTATTATTCTATGGTAAAGCTTTCATCCAACTGGAGGTTTCTGTTCAATATGCTAACTAAAATTAGAATTCAAGTTTCAGAAAACCAAGTAGGAGTGGCTGAGATTTGCAAAAAATCCTCCCCTTGGAAAATTTGGTTTCTGCCATAGAGCAATCTACATGAAGCTCACAGGGAAATCACAACCCACATCTTTAAATCTGGGTTTGACAAATCGAGAACCCAGCACACCATAAGACCTTACAGCTGTGAAAGCGAGTGCGCACCAGAGAGAGAGAGAGAGCACCAGAGAGAGGGCCAGAGAGTGTGAGAGAGAGAATGTGAGTGTGAGAGAGAGTGTGAGAGAGGGAGAGAGAGCGAGCGCCAGAGAGTGTGAGAGAGAGTGTGAGAGAGAGAGAGCTTTAAATGACTTATGAACAAGACCTCTGAAAGGGTTAATAATCACACAAGTTTAAAAATCATATGAGCTGCTATGAGAAGAACCAGAGGTCTTTATGAAAGTCGACACAGATAAGTGTCAAGCTCCTGAGTTTCAGAGAATTCATTAAATCAGACATCTGGATATGAGAGGAGGGAGTGATATCTACAAACACAGACACAAGCTGGAACATCAACATGTAACAATGATGAATTATGTCAGTGATTAAATCTTCATGCTGATTGGATATTATAATTAAACAACCAGGTGATGGTAGTGATTGACATTTAACATTTGTTGCATCTTATGTGTGATGTACCCTTAATCAATAGCTATGAGTGGATAGAGATAGCTATCCAGAGACCTGTAGGTAAAGAATAAAACATTTGAACTAATCTGTAATTTTGGCTACTTGAAGGGAGCAAAGTAGTAAATACACTAACAGACGGAATATCAAAGAACGGCCCATAGCAGACACCCAGGTCCCTTTGGACATCAACACTTTCCAATCTCTCACCATTCCAGAAATACTCAGTTTTTCCTACCAATGTGGATAAATTCACTTTTTCCACATTATATCCCATCAACCATTTTCTTACGCATTCACTTAGCCCAAGTCCCCATGAAGCCTTTTTGCATTGTCCTCACAATTTAGTAATCTCCTATGTGGGAGCTTATCAAAACTCTTCTGAAAATGCAAATACACCGCCTCTACTGGTCCCCTTCATCTATTCTGCTAGTTACATTCTCAAAAATCTGTGTTTGGCAAACATGATTTCCCTTCCATAAATCCATGTTCATTCTGCCCAATCCTACCATTATTTTCTAAGTGTCCAGTTATTGCATTATTTATAATAGACTACAACATTTTCCCTACTACTGATATCAAGCTAAAATAGGCAGTTTCCAGTTTTCTCTCTAGTTCTTTTGAAGAGTGTGGTTACATTCTGCAAGAACCATTCCAGAAGCTATAGAATTTTGGAAGTTGATCACCATGCATCCAGTGGATAGCAGTCTTCTTCAGTATCCGTCTGTGACAGGCTTTACTGAACTGATTAGAAATGCCAGCCTTCAGCCCTCGTGGCAGAATCACATGACGATGACAAGCCAGGTAGTAGATGTCATCGGATTATATTTCCAAAACCCAAACTTTTCATATTGAATAAAAGATACAAACAGCCCATTCTACCTAGCAAACAAAAGACACATTTACATGCATGATCCTGTGTGATGGTGTGCTACTCTTTCTTCAACTAGTCAGTCACTGAACACGAATTCCACAGTCTTTAAACCATACAGATCTCTTAATGAAACCCTTGCATATTGACACTGGCTGTCTGTCTGGGTGATGCTCCTTGTCCAGAGGGTATTGCTCCCATGGCCCGTTGTCTTGATTACTGTTGTTCCATTGCGGCTGCTGGGGACTTTTGGGATTGATGGTGGTTCTGTACTCAGTTGGTGAGATTTCTTGCTGACCGGTTGACTTCTGCAAAGAAACAGCTTCGCTAGTTGTTCGGATATGCCTATGTTTATGCTGATATATTTGGTCCTTCCCTTCCACTGTGTACGATCGAGGTGACAATTCTTTGATGCATGTGTCAAGTTTCCAAATGTGCTGACTCTTGTTAAGAGCAGTTCACAGCCTGACCTGCTCTTAATGCTCAGCTCTGGTCATAGTTTGGCAGTCTCTTATCAAAATGAAATTTGGCTTTCTGTCTTTTCACCCAGTGGTTAGCACTGCTGCATCACAGCGCCAAGGACCTGGGTTCAATTCCTGGTTGGGTCACTGTCTGTGCAGAGTCTGCACATTCTTCCCGTGTCAGCATGGGTTTCCTCCAGGTGTTCGCTTTCCTCCCACAGTCTGAAAGACATGCTGGTTAGATGCATTGGCCATGCTAAATTCTCCCTCAATGCACCCAAACAGGCACTGGTGTGTGGCAACTAGGGGATTTTCACAGTAACATAATTGCAGTGTTAATGTAAGCTTACTTGTGAAACTAATGAATAAGCTTTTAAAAAATTGACTTTTCACTCATGCCTGCTACTACTTCTGGGTTTCGGCATCTTTTTTGCTGTTGGAAGATTAGTTACATGTGGCATGACACGAATCTCGGGACAGAACTACTTCCCTGTAGAATTGCTTAATTTACCTTTGGCCCATGTGTTTCATTGCACTGGCATTGTTGGTAACTATCTTGCAGTTTATTTGAATATTGTCTCCCTCTATCTGGGGTCTTTTGTCTCCCTCGCTTTGTAATCTTTTATTGCCGCATCTCTGTTGACATATTCAGTGTTACCAGCCCAAACTTTAGACTTGCTCTAGCTGAGGTGAGTGGCCACTGTGTCCCATCTATAATCTGGAACTTGAGATCTTTCTTCTTGCCATCGCATAGGGCTATCATCCCAACTCATCCTCTCATGCCATCGATCTGATGTTAGAGGCTTCATTTTCAGATCGCCTTGTTGAGCCACTTCCTACAGATCTGCGAAGGTCATTATGTTACATGACACACCTGTGTCCATCTGACATTTATTTGCTCGAAACTTTCCCTCTGCCGTCATCATGGTAACAGTCACAAACCGTTTGCTGCTGAAAGACTTGACTGAACCAGCCTGTTGTATCGTGCATAGATTCATCAGACTCATCTGCTGATACCTCTTCAATGACTATCCACATAGGCTTGTGGTTTTTTATCTTGCCAACCACTTGTGTGTGAAACGGTTGTTTCTTACAGTTAAGACACTGCTTTCCCCATGCTGGGCAATCCATTTTTTTCCTCGTGCATACTGTCCTCTGCAATATTTGCACCTGGCCCTTTGTCTGCAATTGCTCAGCTCTTTTGGCTTGGACCATCTCTCAGCATAATACATCTCCTGGTCTGCTCTGCCACACATATACCGATGTTTCATAACTTCTTTATTTCAACACATATATCACCTTTAACGTCAGTTTCTCATTTTTTTTTAGTGGAGTTGTTCTCACTGAGGGATCTCTCAAATTTTAATCAAATTATTTTTCAGCTGTCCAAATTCACATGATTCTGCTAGCTGCATTACTGGTTTTATGTACTGAAAGACCCAACATTCCTCGTGTAAATTACCAGAATTAGTTCTGCTTAAAAGTTGTGTTCTCGAAGTTGTGTTCTAGAAACCTTGGCCTGTTCAATCTTTCTTGCCTCACCTTTCTCATCGCCAACCACTCCCCCTCTCCAGTTTCACACTGAAATATCCATTCCCAGGGAATTCAATCTCCTCAGTTCTGTCCATCTCTCTGCACCACTACCTCCACATAAATTATCCTACCTATATTCATGGTCACGCCCTCAACCTTGCCATCTCAAGTGGTTTCTCCATGCTGCTGGTCTTGTTCACAACCATTTCCTTGCATCCTTCCCCATGACTACCACCTAGCCTACTTTCAACCCCATTTCATTCTGTGTCGACTCCTGGAAAATACTCACAACTGCACTTTCAAACTCCCAACTATTTAGACTAGGCCTTTAACACAACATGAAGCTTTGAAGCCATCGCCATCTTTAAAGCGCTCATCCTCCACAAAAGCTGTACTCAAGTCCAACCCACCTGTTTGCCTTGGTATGTTCACATTTTTGTCCCCTCAAGTCTTAAGGAGCCTCTTAGCGTTCTTGTCCATGAGATCTGTCTCCTGTTCCTTTGACCCCATTCACTGACCATTGAACTTATTTTCTTACCCCCTATACTTAGTCATTACATATTATTCTCTGTCCCTATTACTACCCTCGCTTCAACACAAACAACCAAATCATCACCAAAGACCTTGAAAACATTGTCACCTTCCAGCTCCACTTCCCACTTCACTTCCATACTTCAATCTCTCAATTCCATCTTTCAGTTTCTCCAGTCAGGTTTGTGTTTCTATCAGAACACATAACTGGCTCTAATTAAAATCACAAAGGACATCCTGTGACCACAGGACATTACCCATCCTTGTTCTCTTAACTCTTTGACACAGTCTAGGGAAGGCCATGGCATAGCGGCATTGTCCCAGGACTAGTAATCCAGAGACCCAGGGTAATGCTCTGGGGATTGGGGTTTGAATCCCACCAGAGCAGATAGTGAAATTTCAACTCAATAAAAATCTGGAATCAAAAGTCTAATGGTGACCACTGTTGATTGTTGTAAAAACATATCTGGTTCACTAATGTCTTTTAGAGAAGGAAATCTGTCGCCCTTACTGGTCTGGCCTACACGTGACTCCAGACCCACAGCAACGTGGTTGACTCTTAAATGCCCTCAGGGATGGCTGAAAAACATCCAGACAGGGATGGCTAAAAAATATCCACATCCCAATAACAAATAAAAAAGTCAATACCACCACCATTTCCTCCCACACCCAGCAATCAAATTTGCCGCCTTAGTGGGTTGACAAGGATGGCGCAAACCCAAGATAAAATGCAGAGTGCTTTAGAAAGCAGAAAGCATTTATATCTTTTAAAAAACGGTCAACACTTGGTTCAACAAAAGAAGAAGTTGTGTGTTCAAACTACACCCAAAAATCTCACTTCCCTAATTAAACAAATCGACTGAGCAAGAAAAAGCCTTTCAGAACATCTCGTAATGCAGCGTGCTACTTGATTTTGAAATGGGTCAACTTACTGAATGCTCATGGTCTCAAAAGCTAATCACATCTTCAATGCTTTGCAGCAACATAGCCTCGTGCTTTTCATCATTCCAATAAAACAGATAAGACTATTCTGAACACAACTGATTGCTGTAGAATGAACAATGAGGCAAATCAAAGGTCACCATTATTGGAAATGCAAATTGGATAGCAACATTCAGCCTCTGCATGTGTCGATAAACGTGTAAATCAGGAAGTTAATGTTCAAGTTACCCCTCATGCCCCAGGGGCTTTGCTGTAGCATTACCTCGCTGAAAAACACTGCATTGAAACGTATAAAACTGCAATGTGAGACTGCTGCATGTTTGTGATACAGCCTTGCTAAACTCACCAGAAATGGTTTGTCCATTCCAAAGTTCTTTTAAAAACAGCATCGTAACTTCATTGTTGGGAAACAACCTAATTTGAACTTGACCTCCCACCCTCCCAACCTGGGTACTGACTGAACACGCCCCAGATGTGGTCCAACACAAATTTAAAATTCTTACCCTCATTTCAAAATCATTCCATGCCGCAATCCCCTCATCACTGTAACAGTACAAGATATTCTGACGCCTTGAATAGTGCTATGCAAGTCTATCTTTTAGTCAACATTTTCAAGCCTGTTCCACAATGGATGTCATCCTTATGACAAAGCTCCTCTTAAACTGCAATCTCATCTTATCTAACTGTATCTAACTTGTTTTCTTAGAATTATGAGCATGTTTAAATGGGGTTGTCATGTCAAACCATGACATTTCATTTCAAAGTTACTAGCCAAATCCCAAAAAAAAGGCTGCACTATTGATTGGATCAGTTTGCAAACTGAAAGTATTAATGGAGACAGCACAACAAGGGCATTAGAAAGTTGAACAGCATTGCATTACAGTTGCACTCAAGTGAAAATGAAATTGTGAAATAAAAATCGGCCAACCAGTTACGCAAACTTTGGTTGATTAAGTTTCTTTGCAGTTAAACATTCGCTAATTGAAGTGAAGCCAATATTAATAGACACGCCTGAAACACATACCTGCAAAAACAGCAGGCACCCATATACAAGAAGCAATACAAAGCCACATACATGACAAACTATAGAAAGCCTTCAATGCATCAAGACCTTTTACGAGTTACAACACAGGACATGGGCCTATTGCAAAGCTGCTGACTTTGGAGTATTCAGTAAATCAGGATCACTGGCACTTCCCTTCGCAGCTTACGAAATAGGAGCAGAAGTAGGCCATACAAATGCCGTACTCCTTGCAAATTCATGTGAAATCAGTTGTGTGCCAGGGAGTGCATGGTGGCAGCAAGCTATGTGAAAGAAATAGCTTTTTAAGAGTCGAGAACTCTTTACCCAGCCTGCTAGAGATAAACAAACTTTGCATCAAATGTTTGCATAGCTCAAACCTAGAGATAGGGAAGTTGCAAAAAGATAATTGGTGCTAGTCACAAGGTATAGTTTACAGAATTCACTGTACTGCAAATATCAACAGGTTCACCTCTCAAAAACCCACAATTTTTAAGTTCCATAGTTTAAACACAATACAACAAAAGAATCTCAACGTGCTGGCTGGTCTAACTAATAAGCAGTACAGTTACCGTTCTGGATTGTTAGAACTATCCACAGCAGTCTCTCAGAGCCTTCCTACCCTTGAGGCTCAGATGTTGGCTAGTCCGATTTGGGAAGACCCAAAACAGGAAATACCTAACACTCCAGCCGTCGCTATGGGAAATTAAACTTAGACGCAGCTCTGAAAAACTGGGCCTGCACCTCTACAGTTGCCTTTTGTTCTGTCGAAGCTATCATGTGAACTGTGAGGAAATGAGTACAGCAAGCCAGAATAATAGCTGCACTTTGTACCTCAGTAAATTTACTGCAGAGGACTTTCAATTGTTTCAATTCTATCAACAAAAAAAATCATAGAAATCATAGAAACCCTACAGTGCAGAAGGAGGCCATTCGGCCCATCGAGTCTGCACCGACCACAATCCCACCCAGGCCCTACCCCCATGCAGCATGCTCACCAATCCGAATGTTAATCGAACAAAAGAAACACCCGGTTTTTGCTAGTGTGAATTTGAAGTAACATGTGATCCGACTTTACATGTAATATACTTCACATGACATCTTTTTAAAAAATGAACGCAAAACCTTCATATTAGAAACTATCTCAAAAGTTTTCAACTTGAATTGTTTTTTTAAATATATTGAGAGGCTGCCAAGCCAACGTTTATTATCCACCTCAGTTTCTCTAAGGCAGTGGTTCCCAAAGGGTGCGGCACGCCACACTGGTGCGGTGAGAGAGGATGGCAAGTGTGGTGGGAAGATTCAAGGACAATCAAAGAAACATTTAAACATGGTTTAAACAAGCATTGTTTTATACCTTGATGTCCCATGATCATATTATAAAGTAGTTGTGCCCCATGTTATGAATCAAGCACTGCTAGGAGTTGTTTTGTTTTGTTTTTGAATGTATTTATCAATAAAAAATTTGGTGTGGTGCGAGCAAATTTTTATTCCGAAAGTGCGGCCCAGTGAAAAAAGTTTGGGAACCACTGGCCTAAGGTGACAGTGGCAAGTCTTCTGAGTTGCTGCAGACCTTGCAGTGATGATCCTGTCACATGGTGTTAAAGAGGATTTTAACACAATGCAAAAGGAGAATAGGGATATATGCCTCTTTTAGGATGCTGTGTTTCACTTAAAGAGATGTTCTCCCAGGTCATTGCTACTCTTGATGTGGAGATGCCGGCGTTGGACTGGGGTAAGCACAGTAAGAAGTCTCACAACACCAGGTTAAAGTCCAACAGGTTTATTTGGTAGCACAAGCTTTCGGAGTGTCACTCTTTCTTCAGGTGAGTAACCTGAAATTTACAACTCTTCACTCACCTGAAGGAGGAGCGACACTCCGAAAGCTTGCGCTACCAAATAAACCTGTTGGACTTTACCCTGGTGTTGTGAGACTTTTTGCATTGCTACTCTTGGCCATCTAGTGACAGGGTAGGAGGTGCAGTTTACAAATTCAAATTAAGATCACTCAAGAATCAGCTTAAAGGATGGCAGTGGTTAACACTGCTGCCTCACAGTGCCAGGCAACCGGGTTCGATTCCCAGCTTGGGTCACTGTCTGTGCGGAATCTGCACTTTCTCCCTTTCTCTGCGCTGCTCGGCCTTTTGGCTAAGATCAAGTATAGCACCGGCAGTCCTGCACTTGGTTGAAGTCATGAGGTTACACTGACGCTTCATTTGAAGCAATTTTTTAAAGTGGCATCAAGGCCTTTTGGCTAAGATGCAAATGAGATCAAGTCTTGGAGAAGGTGCAATGCCTGCTCCTATCAGCTTGGATCATGTAGATCAAGCCCAAGACAGGAAGAGGCTTGCCCTTCTTGTCAGCTTGGATCTGGAATGTCTCAGTTGTTGAGACTTTGAATTGGACTTTGATTGGATCGAATTGGATATAAACAAAAGAAAATCTGCACTTTCTCCCCGTATCTGCGTGGGTTTCCTCCGGGTGCTCCGGTTTCCTCCCACAGTCTGAATGATGTGTTGGTTAGGCACATTGACCATGCTAAATTCTCCCTCAATGTACCCGAACAGGTGCCGGAATGTGGTGACTCGGGGATTTTCACAGTAACTTCATTGCGATGTTTATGTAAGCCTACTTGTGACACTGATAAACTTAGAAACTAAAGTTGCCAATTCAAATTTTAAATAAAGACCCAGATTAACAGCTGACTGACCATCCTAATTCCAAGCATCAGGCTATGCAGCCATATTCCACAATATCCCATCAATATTACTCTGTAATCAATAAGAAATGCAATAGAACCAAACTTGCAGGTTAAATAGTTGAATTACCAATCCTAGTGAACTCAAGTCTTCACGCAAACCGATCTGCACCATTAAGTAGATGCAACAAGGCAATCCACAGAGACAAAACTTACTGCCAGTTCAGCAGACTCAAGAGCTTATGTATGAAATGATTTATCATGTGATTACTGCACTGTTAGAGCTTTAACTGCTAAATTTCCCACACTCCTGCACACTGCCAGTTACATTTATACGTCTTTAGCTCTAATACTGCTCTTACTGGCCATCAAAATTCAATAACTGTAGCCTAGTTCCCCAAGAAGCACAATCCACTTTCATAAACAAAACATCTGGTAATTGTACAAACCCAGGCAGAAACAATCATTGTATTGTGCCAAATGGGTATCATCACATGCTTTTGTAATCCCAGATAAGGTAGAAAGCACAACAGCAAAAAGCAAAATAATGCTGATGCTTAAAAAAAAGAGGTTAGCCAAACAGCAGCTGCAAAGAGAGCACAAAAAAATGTCTTGTACTTCCTCTGATTTTGGTTTCAGCTATTGCCTGATGTAACAGCCAGCAATAACAAAGCCAATAAGGCAGAACTCACAACTTATCTATTCATATATCTAGAAATTGACCATTTACATGACAGAACCTGTTAACAGGTAACACACAAATGCCTTAACATATCGCAGCCAACTGAAGTTGTCCCAGTTTGTCTGCAAGGACAGAAGCACAGAACTCCATTGGTGCCCAGAACAGTAAATCTTGAGGTTAATCCGCTCTTTGAACTTTGTGTTCAATACTTCAGTTTAAATCCAATGACAGATGAGTATTTATTTAAAATTGCAACATATCTGGATGCTCCATAATCCAGCAAAAACAAACAGAAAATACTAAAAGCAAAGAACATGTCTAAAAACGCTTACCAAAAAAACTGTTTCAGGTAAAGAACTTCCATTCTCCCAGTGTCTGCATGGGTTTCCTCTGGGTGTTACAGTTTCCTCCCAAAGATGTGCAGGTTAAATGGATTGGCCATGCTAAATTGTCCCTTACTGTCCCAGGATGTGTGGATTAGATGGATTAACTGTGGTAAATGTGCGGGGGCTACGGGGATGGGGCAGAGAAGACAGCCTGGGTAAGAGATACTGTCAGAGTCAGTGGAAACACAATGGGCCGAATGGCCACCTTATACACTGTCGGGATTCTATGAACTTTTAATCCAAGAGTCATAATCTAAGGCATCTACTCGTCATCTTTCTCTCCACTCTAAGAGACTGATGGGCTTGCTGTGCATTTTCAGCGTTTTCTGACCCTGAAATTATGGTGTGGGACAATGAAACTGAATACCAATGAAGAAGCACTTCTTCACTTTTGAATTCCTGATCCTTTGAGAAGCAGGCCAACATTCCACTTTTTGATTGCCACAGCCGGATTACCTTTTGCTCCTTTTATTTTCATTCATGGGATGGGATGCATGAGACACTGGCTATGCCAGCATTTATTACTTATCTCTAATTGCCCTCGAGAAGGTGCTGGTGAGCTGCCTTCTTGAACTGTTACAGTCCCTGTGATGCAGATACACTCTCAGTGCTGTGCGGGTTGTGTGTGTGTGTGTGTGTGTGTGTGTGTGTGTGTGCGCACACGCGCGGTTCCAGGATTTTGACCCAACGACAGTGAAGGAACAGCGATATATTTCCAAGTCAGAATGGAGGGGAACTTCCAGGTCGTGGCGTGGCGCTCCAACATGTCTGTTGGACTTGTCCTCTACCTTCTAGATGGTAGCTGTCATGGGTTTGGAAGGTACTGTCCAAGGAGCTTTGGTGAGTTCCTGCAATGCATCTTGTCAATTTGTTGTTGGTTTATCTTCTAATTGTCACAAGCCTTTATGAAGAGAGTCAGAAATTTCTGTTTCAACTAAATCTTTGCCAGTTTGCAGCTTCCATGCAGCACCCAAGAGCAGAACTCCTCAGAATTTCAAATTAGTTACTCAAAAATTAAACGTTACACTTTAAAGCATTTTCATTCAAGCAAGATCCCTGTGACATTTCAGACACTAGTGGTCACATATTGGAACACTAGTTCCAATAGTGTTCATACTGGTGCCATTGTGTGTTGGTGGTGGAAGGAGTGAATCTATCTGGATGAGGTGTCAATCAAGTTGGCTGCCTCGTTCTGGATGGTGTGAAGTTTCTTGAGTGCTGTTGGAGCTACACTCATCCAGGCAAGTAGAGTGTACTCTATCACAATCCTGTGCCTTGTGGATGGGACAGGCTTTGGAGAGTGGGGAGGCGAGTTACTTGCCACAGGATTCCGAGCTCTGACCTGCTCTTGTACAGTAAGAAGTCTCACAACACCAGGTTAAAGTCCAACAGGTTTTTTTGGTAGCAAAAGCCACTAGCTTTAGGGGCGCTGCCCCTTCGTCAGTTGAGTGGGAGTTCTGTTCACAAACAGGGCATATAAAGACACAAACTCAATTTACAAAATAATGGGTGGAATGCGAGTCTTTACAGGTAATCACACAGTAAGAAGTCTCACAACACCAGGTTAAAGTCCAACAGGTTTATTTGGTAGCAAAAGCCACTCGCTTTCAGAGCACTTTACCCCAGTCCAACGCCGGCAATTCCACATCATGACTGCTCTTGTACACCAGCTTTTAGTTACTTGTGCACGTGGACACCTAACTCCAGCACATTGCTTTTAGGGGGAACTTAAATATGCAAATAGGAACACTGGCGGTTAGCAATGCATTAATAGCAGAACTTCTCCCCTTTCCCAGGGGAGTTGGGGTACCGGCAGAACAGTGTTGGAACACAGTCAACAATAGATCACACTCAGTGCGCTAAATGGGTCTTTTCTCATTCTGTTCTTCATGTTCTGAAATTATCTTGCCCGTTATTGCAACAGGAATTACCCAGTTTTATTTTCTCTCGGTATCGTTTTTGACTTTCAGATTACCAGCAAATTAGTTATTCTTTTTATCTACTTCAAAGTGAAACACCAAATTGTTTGCCAGCCAGAAAAATGACGAACTTCAAACAACACCATGCATCACCAAATCTTTTTCCCCCACTGCCATTTTAGTTTCTGCAGGAATGACTACCAGCTCACAACCACGGCTTCCCAGTATTATTTTTCCCAACATGTGAACACTAGTGTCTGAAATGTCACAGGGATCTTGCTTGAATGAAAATGCTTCAAAGTGTAACATTTATTTTTTGTGTAACTAATTTGAAATTCTGAGTTTTGCTCTTGGATGCTGCATGGAAGCTGCAAACTGGCAAAGATTTAGTTGAAGCAGAAATTCCTGACTCTTTTTGTAAAGGCTTGTTACAATTAGAAGATGAACCAACAACAAACTGATGGCTCAAAGCTGGCAATTTATTCTACATCAGAAACACTAAAGGATAAGATAACTAATGTGAAAGAAATCCTGCATCAAACTATGGATAAAAGCAAATTACAGCGGATGCTGGAATCTGAAACCAAAAGAGAAAATGCTGGAAAATCTCAGCAGGTCCGGCAGCATCTGTAAGAAGAGAAAAGAGCTCTTTTCTCCCCTTACAGATGCTGCCAGACCTGCTGAGATTTTCCAGCATTTTCTTTTTTGGTTTCTGCATCAAACTATGGTTTGTTGAGAGATGGGAAGGTATACCACTGTCTGCTGCTTACATGCAACGTAAAGAGCAGAATTCCTCCAGAATTTCAACATACTTAGAAAAATACTTAAACCCAGGTAACAATTAAACAGTTCAACTGGTTATCTCACTCGACTGTTATACAGTATATATACTGGATAATGCAGTGGAAGGGATAACAGAGAAAACCATATAAACCAGACACTATTCGCATATAAGACCATAAGACCATAAGACATAGGAGCGGAAGTAAGGCCATTCGGCCCATCGAGTCCACTCCACCATTCAATCATGGTTGATTTCAACTCCATTTACCCGCTCTCTCCCCATAGCCCTATATAACTAAATCTAACTATTCAAGAATAGGAAAATGATAGATGCCTAGGAGCAACTACCTCTGTTGAATATGGATGAAAGTAAAAACTGAGCTGCTACTGATATTAACAGCCAGTAATTTTGCAAAAGAAAAACAGCATTGGCACCATGCTTGAACCTGTACTAGTACAAAAACATTCAATACTGTACAGTACACCTCCTGCCCATTACTCTTAATTCATCACCTCACATTGCTCCCATCTCTTCCATCTGTTTAGTTGAGATGTTGCATCATGTGAGGTTATCCACTTTTAGCAGAAAAAATATAAAGACAGATCATTACCTAAATGGAAAGCAGATTCAAATCCGTCCGGGCAGAGGAGTATCTATGTTCATGATGCAGCATGTAATAAAATAGGCAAATGGGATGTTGGCATTTATTGCAAAGGGACTGGATTATAGAGAAGTGTTGTTGCAATTGTATAAGGTGTCGGTGAGACCAAATCTGGAGTATTGTGTCCGATTTGGTCTCCTTATTTGAGGAGGGATGTGGTGGCATTGGAAGCAGTTCAGAGGAGGTTCACTAGATCGATTCAGGGAAAAGGGTTGACGTATGAGGAGAAATTAAACAGTTTAGGCTTGTACTCGCTGGAGTTTAAAAGGATGAGAGGGAATCTGATCAGGATGTATAAAATTTTAAAACAGATTGACAAAGTAAATGTAGACCAAATGTTTCCTCTTATGGGGCAATCTCGAACAAGAGGTCACAGGTATAGGTTGAGAGGCGGTAGATTTAAAACTGAGGTGAGGAGGAACTACTTCTCACAGAAGGTGGTGAATTTGTGGAACTACACCACAGCATGGTGGAGTCAGAATCGTTGAGTGGTTTCAAGAAGGAGATAGATATATTTCTCAAAGAACGGATAAGGAGATATGGGAACAGGTGGGGAGGTGGATTTGAGACTAGGGAGAGATCAGCCATGTTCTGACTGAATGGCAGAGCAGGCTCGAAGGGCTGAAGTTGTTTATTTCTGCTCCTAATTCCTATGTTCCTATCATTTGTTCAACATGTTCTTGTTTTATTCCATGTTACTTGAATCGTTCAAATTGAATAAATGATGAAACTTGTGTTTGCCCACTATTATACTTAGTTTAAATCCTGAAAACAATATTGCCACGAAAGCTAAAAAATTAAACACAAGATACTGTGGATGCTGGAATCTGAAACAAAAACAGAAAAATGCTGGAAAATCTTAGCAGGTCTGACACTTAAAAAGGTTAGTCAAACAGCAGCTCAAAGAGAGCATAAAGAAATATGTCTTGTACTTCCTCTGATTTTGGTTTCAGCTATCGCTCGATGTAATAGCCAGCAATAACAAAGCCAATAAGGCAGATCTCTCAACTTATCTATTCATATATGTAGAAATTGACCATTCACATGACAGAACCTGTTAACAGGTAACACTCAAATGTCGTAACATATCGCAGCCAACTGAAGTTATCCCAGTTTGTCTGCAGGGGCAGAAGCACAGAACTCCACTGGAGCCCTGGTCAGTAAATCTTGAGGTTAATCTGCTCTTTGGACTTGCTTGCATTCAATACTTCAGTTTAAATGCAATGACAGATGAGTATTTATTTAAAATTGCAACATATCTGGATGCTCCATAATCCAGCAAATACAAACAGAAAATACTAAAAGCAAAGAACATGTCTAAAAGCGCTTAACAAAGAGGACTGTTTCAGGCAGAACTTCCATTTGTCAGAGCTGACGAAGGGTCTTCTAGGCTTAAAACGTTGGCTCTACTCCGTCCACAGATTCTGTCAGACCTGCTGAGATTTTGCAACATTTTGCTAAAAACCAGAATGTTACTCATTTTCCTTTACAAGCACCATCACAAATGCCCAAACTGAATAAAATTCATCTCTCCATAATAAACGGTCGTCACATCACAAAAATGAGAATCACTTAATTGCATGCTAATAAGGAGTTGGAATTTACTCCCCGAGGTATAGAATTTTTTTAAAGAGAAGTCTTTAATAGGAGCGAGTCAGGTGTCCATACTAGTAAAAAGACATGGAAGCGTCAGAGAAAGTACAAAGGAGTCTACAAGGTTGGTAGAGATTAGAGGATATCAGGAACATTTGAGTTTCTTTCTTTTGAGAAGGACAGGCTTAAAGGAGACATGATAGAGATCTTTAAAAATTATGAAGGGGCTTGACAGGGTAGACGTGGTGCAAATGTTTCCACTCTTCGAAGAATTGAAAACTAGGGACAACAAATACAAGATGGTTACCAGTAAATGAAACAGGGAAAAAGCAGTTTCTTTTGTTTATTCAGCAAGTAGTTTGGAAGTGAAACTCGCAGTTGAAGCCAAAAGGTTAGGTACGTTCAAAAGGAAACTGGACAAGGACAAGAGAGAAAGGAATAGAATGATATGCCAAAAATGGAATTGAGCTAGATGCAAATAGGGGGAAGGGGGGGGAAGACTCATTTAATGCTTAAATACCAGCACAGTGCTCAATCCCTGATTAGTTAATTTGCTGGGGGGCCAATATGGCTATCAGTAGCCTATTTAGGGAGTTGGGTTAGCGAGGGGAGAATCAGTATAAACTCCGGATCATTTTTTGGAAATGCATAACATTGACCATCAGTAGAGGATTGGGAAGAGCTCTGCTTTGATGCATATCGATCAAACTTCTGAAACTCATTATTAAGGCTCGCACAGGATTAGTGGCTGCTAAATCAAATTTGAGAGGGTACCAGGCACGAGAGGAACCCCACCACTGAGCCAAGCCTTCTGGAGGACTTTAACAAAAATTAAGTTATCTTTAAAAAAACATCCAAAACTAGTTTAAACAGATCTGTGTGGTGTCTTGAATTTCAGTAAAGGTTAGCAAGTGTGTGAAATTTTCATACTGTGAAATGAAAGTCACCAAAGTCCCCAAGGACCATAGGCTGCTCTCCCAACAAAAACAGAAACTGCTGGAGAATCTCAGCAGGAGTGACAGCATCTGTGGAGTGAGAATAGAGTAAGAAGTCTCACAACACCAGGTTAAAGTCCAACAGGTTTATTTGGTAGCAAAAGCCACTAGCTTTCAGAGTGCTTGCTGCCCCTTCATCATCGAGAGAGAATAGAGCCATCGTTTCGAGTCTGAATAACCATTGGTCAGAGCGAAGAGCAAAGAATATCAGAAAAGATTTATACTATGAGGGTGGTGGCGGGGGTGGGGGGGCGTAACAGGACAAGGGGAATGTAAATGAGGATGAAGGCGGCTTAGAAAGGTGCTAAAAATGCCCATGAACAGAATGTGTGAATTGCAGAACAGAGGTACAGATGGTTGAGGCAGTTGGCCTGAAGGAGTGGGGGGCAAAGGAGAGCGGGAATGGAGAAGTGGAAAAATGGAAGCGAGAAAGGAGGATGATAAAAATGGATGAATGAGATGAAAAGGAGAGATAGGTTTAAGTTTATTTCTTCTAACTGGACACTTTACAGTTTACTTTGACACTTTCCTATGCCTTTTAGCTTTGAGAAAGGGTCGTCCGGACTCAAAACGTCAGCTCTTTTCTCTCCTTACAGATGCTGCCAGGCCTGCTGAGATTTTCCGCGTTTTCTCTTTTGGACACTTTACAACCTTCGGACCGAACATTGAGTTCAACAACTTCAGAACATGAACTCTTCTCTCCACCTTCACCCCATTTTCATTTACTTTATTTCATTCTGTTTCTTCTTTTCATCTCATTCATTTTTATCTTTCTCACTTCCATTTTTCCACTTCTCCATTCCCTACCCTCCTTCTTGCCACCACCCCCTCCCCTCAACACTCCTTCAGGCCAACTGCCTCAACCATCTGTACCTCTGTTCTGCTATTCACACATTCTGATCACTTAATGGACATTTTTAGCACCTTTCTGAGCCTTCTTCATCCTCATTTACATTTCCTTTGTCCTATTTCAGCGCACCCCCAACCTTCTTGGTATAAATCTTTTCTGATTTTCTTTGCTTAGTTCTGACGAAGGGTCATCCAAACTCAAAACACCGGCTTTATTCTCTCTTCACAGATGCTGTCAGACCTGTTGAGATTTTCCACAGCGTTTTCTGTTTTTGTTTCAGATTCCAGCATCCGCAGTATTTTGCTTTTATCATAGGCTGCTCTCCCCCTTTTTTGAGAGAGAGAGAGAGAGAGAGCACGACACCTCAGGCAAGGGGAAAGGTTGAGAAGGCAGGGCCTTCATGAATAATCTTAGGAATTGGAACGCACTGTTGGTGAGCTCTACATCACGAACCAACTGTCCAGCCAACTGAGCTAATCAAACCCCTAAAAAATTAGCAATACTTTTTAAACAATTGAAAATAATATTTTGATCTTTTGGATTAATGACTCACAGTGACAGTTGATGAATGAAGGGAATCAAACAGAACACTGGTGCAAGGACCATCTTTTCTGCATTGGCAGTGATACATTATGCAAGCTTAGTGAAGCAACACATCCATAAAACCTCAAAAGCAAAGGGTTGGAGTTATGACCTGCAGTCAATCTCTTGCAGGGAATTCAGACCACTATCATTTTACACGTCAAATTCCCACGGCTTCATGACAAGCTTAGACTCAAAAAACAATATATAAGGGCACGACCTCACCTGCCATTCACACCATGTTCCCACAGCAGCAGTTAGAGAATTTGGCCAGCCAAATCTCTGTTCACTGCAGTGGGATGGGGGAATCCAACCTGTGTGAATGGTGGCAAGATTAATTTCCCTTTGACTGACTTCCTAACTGCTCCCTCTTTTAAACCCACCCTCTCTTCACCA
This sequence comes from Mustelus asterias, assembly GCF_964213995.1. Lineage (NCBI taxonomy): Eukaryota > Metazoa > Chordata > Chondrichthyes > Carcharhiniformes > Triakidae > Mustelus > Mustelus asterias. The sequence goes on along the minus strand of NC_135811.1, from coordinate 78,351,236 downwards.
CACCCCCTTTCCTCTCTCCCTCTCTGTCTAACATACCCAAACCCTGGACTTACCTACTGCAGGGATTCTAGGTCTTGGTCTCCTCCCTTCAGTGGCAATCAGACAGCTGGCACTGCCAGGACAGATGGAACTGCTAGCCAACTGGATTGGCTGGCAGTTCCAGAAGGCGAGACCACCACTCCAATGAACTTGGCCCTTTTTAATGAGTCCCGCAGCCGCTTATTGCTGTGGGGCTGCTCATCAATCTATGACACAATACTTTGATTTCCAGGGAGGCTTGCTGTCCGCCTTCTCCATCAAGAGATTACAGAGGGATGTAGACAGGTTAAGTGAGTGGGCAAAAACTTGGTGGCACAGTGGCATTTCTGCTTCATAGCGCCAGAGAACCGGGTTCGATTCTGGACTTGGGTGACTGTGAAATCATAGAAATCATAGAAACCCTACAGTGCAGAAGGAGGCCATTCGGCCCATCGAGTCTGCACCGACCACAATCCCACCCAGGCCCGCTAATCCCTCTAACCTACGCATCCCAGAACTCTAAGGGGCAATTTTTAACCTGGCCAATCAACCTAACTCACACATCTTTGGACTGTGGGAGGAAACCGGAGCACCCGGAGGAAACCCACGCAGACACGAGGAGAATGTGCAAACTCCACACAGACAGCGACCCGAGCCGGGAATCGAACCCGGGACCCTGGAGCTGTGAAGCAGCAGTGCTAACCACTGTGCTACCGTGCCGCCCCAGAGGCGTGGAGTTTGCACATTCTCTCCGTGTCTGAGTGTGTTTCTAGTTTCCCATCTCAATCCAAAAATGTGCAGGTTAGGTGGATTGCCCATGCTAAATTGCCCTTGTGTCCCAAAGATATGTAGGTTAGATAAATTAGCCATGGTAAATGGTTACAGAAATAAGGCGGGGAGGTTGGGCCTGGGTAAGATACTCGAGGGGAGAGTCGATGCAAACTTGATGGGCCAAATGGCCTCCCTCTATACTGTATGGATTCTATGGGATGGCAGTCAACATGAGCACTGACAGGGCCCAAATGAAGCAATGAGATAATTCTATAATGCAGGAAAATGTGAAGTTATGCACTTTGGTAGGAAGAATAAAGGAGTTAAATACAATTTAAATGGAGAAAGACTGCAGAAAGCTGAACCTCAAAGGCATCTGGGGGTCCTCGTGCATAAATCACAACAAGCTAGCATGCAAGCTCAGCAGGTAATAGGGAAGGAAAATGGAATGTTATTTATTTCAAAGGGAATGGAGTATAAAAATAAGTTTAAGTGCTGCTAAAACTATACAATACATTAGCAAGAATACAGGAATACTTATCTGAGAAAAGATATACTGGGCAGCCCAAAGGTTCATTAAGTTGATCCCAGGTATGGAGGGATTTTACGAAGAGAAGTTGAGCCTATACTCAAGTTTTTTTTAAAGTTTTATTTATTTGTCACAATCTGTCTTACATTAATACTGCAATGAAGTTACTGTGAAAATTCAGCGCCTGTTCAGATATACTGAGGGAGAATTTAGCATGGCCAATGCACCAAACCAGCACATCTTTCGGACTGTGGAAGGGAACCAGAGCACCCGGAGGAAACCCACGCAGATACGGGGAGAACATGAAACTCCACACAGACAGTGACCCAAGCCGGGAATCGAACCCGGGTCCCTGACCAGTCCGCTTTCCCACCATATCCCCATAACTGCTACTAACCACTGCGCCACCATTGGAGTTTAGAAGAATGAAAGGCGACCTTATTGAGACACAGAGGATTCTCAGGGGCTTGACAGGGTGGATGCTCCTTGTTGGGTGTCTAAGACCACAGGGCATTATCTCAGAGTAAGCTGGCTTAAAATTTCTTCCTTCAGAGGGTAATGAATTTGTGGGATTCTTTACCACAGAGGGCTGTGGAGGCTGGGTCATTAGTTATGTTAAAAGCTGCGATAAACAGATTTTTAATCAGTGGAGGAATCAAGGGTTATGAGGATAAGGTGGGAAAGCAGACTGGTCAGCTCTGCAGCCTCAGCGCCAGGGACCCGCTTTCAATTCCAACCTCAGTGTAGAGTTTATACGTTCTTCCCGTGTTTGCAGGGGTTTCCTTCAGGTGCTCTGGTTTCCTCCCAGACATGATGCGGAGATGCCAGCATTGGACTGGGGTAAGCACAGTAAGAAGTCTCACAACACCAGGTTAAAGTCCAACAGGCTTATTTGGTAGCACAAACAGACTCCATAGATGAGCAGGTTAGGTTGATTGGCCATGCTAAATTGGGATTGTCGGCGGAGCAGGTTCGATGGGCCAAATGGCCTCCTTCTGCACTGCAGGGATTCTATGATTATCATTTTAGATCAGTCATGATCTCACTAAATAGCAGCAGAAACTCAATGGGCAAAATGGCCTACTTTTGCTCCTACCTTATGATCTTATTATTCATCCCCATTGTGGAGGGGAGGGGAGTAATAGCACACTCCATTATTACCCTGCTCAGGTATTATCATATGTCTGTATTGCATTGGTGATGCAAAGAAACAGGAAAAAGTAAACCTTGTAAAGGAACACACTCACCCAAGCTTAAGAACATTGCAAGACTATTTGGAGAAAAAAAGAAGCAACTCTTGCTGTTCTGCGCACAAAAAGCTGTCTAAAGTTTCAGACCCAAATATTAAGTCCAGCTATCGGACTTTCAATACTATTGAATTTTTCACAATTCAGCCTCAAAGCAGTACTCGTGCCATATTAACCACATTCTGTCAAAAACCTATCACAAGTTATACAGCTGATGCCACAGTTTCCCGATACCAAGATAGTATATTTCTAGACTAAAAGTCAGAATGACGAGTTCGGATTTCAACATCCCATTTCTGAGGTCTGCTTTCCACAAATTAACTAAGCTATGTTTTGCAAGACCTGCATTCCACTCCACCTTCACGCCAGCAAGCACTGAGCCAAGAAAAAGGCCATTTAGTAAAATGACTCGCAACAACAGTCCAAAGATGTGCGGGTTGGGTGGATTGGCCCTGCTAAATTGACCCTAGTGTCAGGGGGGATTAGCAGGGTAAATATGTGGGGTTATGGGAATAGGGCCTGGGTGGGACTGTGGCCGGTGCACTCAACGGGTCGAATGGCCTCCTTCTGTACTGCAGAGATTCTATGAACTTGTATTTAACATAGGAAAAAGTTGCAAAGATCTTCACAGGCATTATCAATGAAATTTGGCTCAAATATTTCAGCGTCATACAGGGAGTGCAGTGACAACATATGGATCGGCTTCAGTAGAATTTCAAATGGATTGGGTAGTGGCCCACATATTTCATTCCCCACACTATTGAGTTCTGATCCCACCAAGCTGTTGTGTATACAGGTTTTACTTCCCTGCAATAAGTGTTACTCTCAAACACTACAATTCCCTGTACAAAGACTGAGTACCTCCAAGAGAATGGTGTATATTTCTTGGTGAGAGGGATCCAGAACAAGTAGCAGCCAAAGTTACAGCAGATCAAAAATGACTAAATAATATAACCTAATGCCACTTCCACCTGACGGTCGTTAGTTAAAGACTCTTAAAGGTTGTTTTAACACAGACACATTCATTGGTGCTTTCACAAACCAAGGAATGGAGAGGCCAACCCTCCTTCTGTATATTTCTTCCAAAGGTTTTGAACAAATTTTTCTTACGTCTTTTCTCAAATAATTCAGGGGGATAAGAAATGGGAGGGCTTGGTTCCTTTTACAACAATAAAAGGTGCAGAGTGGGATGAAGTAATTTGAGTGGGAGGAAGTTTATTTGCAGTATAAATACCAGCATAAACCAACTGGACTTGTTTCTGTGCAAGCAATTCCCCAGACACTTATACCCCTGAAGGTCAGAGACACGTGGGAAAAGTCGAGGCATACCTAGGGAAAATAAATTTTACTTTATAAATATGTCTAATAAGATCAGTTTACAACACAAATGTTTCAGGAAACACATCAAGTTAAATAAGCCAGAGGGTTCTTTGGGTTAGAATTTGCTTCCTTATGCGATATCAAAAATGGAATCAGGAGAGCTTTGCCAACAGATTACACAATACAAGGCGACAGAAAGTCCTCCCTTCATCAAAAAACAACTTGCTCTGCATTAAAAGGTCCTCACAGGCATCCGTAAATAGCAGCAGCATCCAGATCACAAAAAGAACATTAAATACTTTTTAAATTGCATTTTGCTTCTCTTTTCCCCTCTACTGTCTCCTTGTGTCATGAACCTTCCATGATGGGAGCTCCTGACCAAAGCCTAAATACTACCAGGTTGGTGACTACAAGAAGTGAATTTAGTTTGATACAGTATATATTAGTTTATTAGTGTCACAAATAGGCTTACATTAACACTGCAATGGAGTTACTGTGAAAATCCCCTAGTTGCCACACTCCGGTGAGGGAGAATTTAGCATGGCCAATGTACCAAACCAGCACGCCTTTCGAACTGCGGGAGGAAACCGGAGTATCCAGAGGAAACCCATGCAGACACGGGGAGAATGTGCAGACTCCGCATAGACAGTGACCCAAGCTGGGAATTGAACCCAGGCCCCTGGCGCTGTGAGGCAGCAGTGCTAACCACTGTGCCGCGTGGCTTATAGCTAACTGCACTATGAAAGGATGGAATTCCACTACCAAGATATGGACTCACTCATCCCTGGGGTCCCAAATACCCGGAGGCGTAAATAATGCTAACCTCCTTTAGACCAACTCCTCAATGAGCCCAGCCAAAAGAAGAAAAATGATTCTCCAGTTTCTTCATGAGCAACATCTAGCTATGACTAACACCATGGGAAGATTCGACCAAAAGAATTCTAAGTGACAAATTTGTGTAAAAACTGGAGTGAATCTCGTTGGGTTTTTTTAGCAAAGGTTTCAAAATGAATCTGCCGCGCTCTATGCACTGCAGAGTGCACCAGCGTGAATCAGTCCAAAAATCAGGGAGCGGGGCCTATTCCCGCTGGAGAGGCCGGCAGCATAGCGCTGAGCGGGCCACTGCGCCCATCTGTCAGCACCGAGATCAGGGCATGCACAGTAGCCCGCGCTTGCCAGCCTCCCTATTGCTGGCCATATGACCCCCCACAGCCCGATCACTGGCACCCTGAACACGTCCAGATCAGCCTCAATCCGCCCCCCCCCCCCAAACCCGCAGCCCCAATCTCCCAAACACCCACCATGCCCTATCCCAATCGCTGGCCTCCCTCCCTCTGTTCGCGATCCCTCTGCAGAGTGGCAGCAGCAGTCCCCCCCCCCAATCCCCAGAGGCCCTGCCCCCATGAGGCCCTGCCCAATGCCCGGTGGTCCGAACCAAGATGTCCCCTAGACTGTACTTTGCCCCTTGGACAGTGCCAGGGAGCCAGGCTAGGGGCCCGGAGACATCAGTCCCGGGTCCACTAATGATATTTAAAATCGATTCAAATCATCATTTAAATAAATTGTACGGCTCCGTGCCGATTTCTAGCACGCTGCTAATGGCACCGGAAATCCGCCGCCCGGAGACTCGTGGAGGCCGGGACGCCCAGCGGGAACCTGTGAAACGGCCACCGTTTGAGTCTCCTAGCCCGCTGTGCTGCTTTTGTGGCACAACGAACTGGGAGAATCGCCCCCTTTAGTTTGCACCCTCTCCGCCTATTTACTCTATGAACAGTTTGCTTTGTCTGTATAGCGTGCAAGAAAAAATACTTTTCACTGTATATCATAGAATCATAGAAACCCTACAGTGCAGGAGGCCATTCGGCCCATCGAGTCTGCACCGACCACAATCCCACCCAGGCCCTACCCCCACATATTTACCCGCGAATCCCTCTAACTACGCATCTCAGGGACAATTTTTAACCTGGCCAATCAACCTAACCCGCACATCTTTGGACTGTGGGAGGAAACCGGAGCACCCGGAGGAAACCCACGCAGACACGAGGAGAATGTGCAAACTCCACACAGACAGTGACCCGAGCCGGGAATCGAACCCGGGACCCTGGAGCTGTGAAGCAGCAGTGCTAACCACTGTGCTACCGTGCCGCCCTACTGTGCTACCGTGCCGCATGACATCAATACATGTGACAATAATAAATCAAATCATTAGAAGTGATCCTGCAATTTAGGCATTGTGAACATCCCAACGTTAATCAGCCCTCACTAGAAGCATTAAGTATTGGAATTCCCTTCTTAAACCTTTTCGCATGCACTCTCTGTCCCCGGAAAGACATTCCTACATATTTGCCTTTTCAACCAAGTATTTAGTCATCACTATATCTTTTTGTATTTCTCAGTGTCAAATTTTATTTAATAAGACTCCTATCGAGGGCTTCTAGCTTTTTCAGTTGGCCAAATCACCAATAACCTGTCCTCGTCCCCCCATAGTTAAGAAAGCCCACCAACGCCTATACTTTCTCAGGTGACTGAGGAAATTTGGTATGTCCACTACAACTCTCACCAGGTTCTACAGATGCACCATAGAAAGCATTCTTTCTGCTATATCACAGTTTGGCATGGCTCCTGCTCTGTCCAAGACCGCCAACAAATACAAAAGGTCGTGAATGTAGCCCAGTCCATCATGCAAACCAGCCTCCCATCCATCGACTCTGTCCACACTTCCCGCCTCAGAAAAGCAGCCAGCATAATCAAGGACCTCCTCCCCCGCACCCAGACATGCTCCCTCTCATCATCTTATGCTGGGAAAAATATACAAAAGTCTGAGGACATGTACCAGCCGACTCAAGAACAGCTTCTTCCCTGCTGCCATCAGACTTTTGAATGGACCTACCTCGCATTAAGTTGTTCTTACTCTACACCCTAGCTATGACTGTAACACTACATTCTCCACTCTCTCCCTTCCTTCTCTATGAACAGTATGCTTTGTGTAAGAAACAATACTTTTCACTGTATACTAATACACTAATAATAAACCAAATCTTGTGAAACATCTTGTGACATAAAACCGCATTAAGGGTTTGGCAGGATATAAGCTCAAGTTGTTGTTCCTATGATTATGAAAGAGGTATGCAAGCATATCACAAAATTAGTTCCATCTCCAAGGCAGTACAAGCAGAGAGCAACAACACAACCAAACCCATGATTTAACAAGTTAGCACAAACCTTTATTACTTCTTTCTCTGCCGTAACTGCTCTTTTCACAACCCTGTCAGACAATTGAAATAAGGAAATTAAACCCGAGAAGTACAATGTGAGTACATACATCAAATTAAAGAAGTGTTAAGCTCCAACATACCAAACCCCTTCCCCCAAAAAATTGGGGATGTGTTGGTGGGGTCTGTCGTGGGTGGGGGTGGGGTGAGGACGGGGTCAGTCGGGGGTGGTGAGGACGGGGTCTGTTGGGGGGGGTGGCGAGGACGGGGTCTGTCGGGGGGGGGGGGGGCGAGGACGGGGTCTGTCGGGGGGGGGGGGGGCGAGGACGGGGTCTGTCGGGGGGGGGGGGGGGGCGAGGACGGGGTCTGTCGGAGGGGGGGGCGAGGACGGGGTCTGTCGGGGGGGGGGAGGACGGGGGTCTGTCGGGGGGGGCGAGGACGGGGTCTGTCGGGGGGGGGGCGAGGACGGGGTCTGTCGGGGGGGGGCGAGGACGGGGTCTGTCGGGGGGGGGCGAGGACGGGGTCTGTCGGGGGGGGGCGAGGACGGGGTCTGTCGGGGGGGGCGAGGACGGGGTCTGTCGGGGGGGGGCGAGGACGGGGTCTGTCGAGGGGGGGCGAGGACGGGGTCTGTCGGGGGGGGGCGAGGACGGGGGTCTGTCGGGGGGGGTGAGGACGGGGGTCTGTCGGGGGGGGTGAGGACGGGGGTCTGTCGGGGGGGGTGAGGACGGGGGTCTGTCGGGGGGGGTGAGGACGGGGGTCTGTCGGGGGGGGTGAGGACGGGGGTCTGTCGGGGGGGGGTGAGGACGGGGGTCTGTCGGGGGGGGTGAGGACGGGGGTCTGTCGGGGGGGGTGAGGACGGGGGTCTGTCGGGGGGGGTGAGGACGGGGGTCTGTCGGGGGGGTGAGGACGGGGGTCTGTCGGGGGGGGTGAGGACGGGGGTCTGTCGGGGGGGGTGAGGACGGGGGTCTGTCGGGGGGGGTGAGGACGGGGGTCTGTCGGGGGGGGTGAGGACGGGGGTCTGTCGGGGGGGGTGCGGACGGGGGTCTGTCGGGGGGGGTGAGGACGGGGGTCTGTCGGGGGGGGTGAGGACGGGGGTCTGTCGGGGGGGGTGAGGACGGGGGTCTGTCGGGGGAGGTGAGGACGGGGGTCTGTCGGGGGGGGGTGAGGACGGGGGTCTGTCGGGGGGGGTGAGGACGGGGGTCTGTCGGGGGGGGTGAGGACGGGGGTCTGTCGGGGGGGGTGAGGACGGGGGTCTGTCGGGGGGGGTGAGGACGGGGGTCTGTCGGGGGGGGTGAGGACGGGGGTCTGTCGGGGGGGGAGAGGACGGGGGTCTGTCGGGGGGGGTGAGGACGGGGGTCTGTCGGGGGGGGTGAGGACGGGGGTCTGTCGGGGGGGGTGAGGACGGGGGTCTGTCGGGGGGGGGTGAGGACGGGGGTCTGTCGGGGGGGGTGAGGACGGGGGTCTGTCGGGGGGGGTGAGGACGGGGGTCTGTCGGGGTGGGTGAGGACGGGGGTCTGTCGGGGGGGGGGGGGTGAGGACGGGGGTCTGTCGGGGGGGGGGGGTGAGGACGGGGGTCTGTCGGGGGGGGGTGAGGACGGGGGTCTGTCGGGGGGGGGTGAGGACGGGGTTCTGTCGGGGGGGTTGAGGACGGGGTTCTGTCGGGGGGGGTGAGGACGGGGGTCTGTCGGGGGGGGTGAGGACGGGGGTCTGTCGGGGGGGGTGAGGACGGGGGTCTGTCGGGGGGGGTGAGGACGGGGGTCTGTCGGGGGGGGTGAGGACGGGGGTCTGTCGGGGGGGGGTGAGGACGGGGTCTGTGGGGGGGGTGAGGACGGGGTCTGTCGGGGAGGATGAGGACGGGGGTCTGTCGGGGAGGATGAGGACGGGGGTCTGTCGGGGGGGGGGTGAGGACGGGGTCTGTGGGGGGGGCTGAGGACGGGGGTCTGTCGGGGGGGGTGTGAGGACGGGGGTCTGTCGGGGGGGGTGAGGACGGGGGTCTGTCGGGGGGGGTGAGGACGGGGGTCTGTCGGGGAGGGTGAGGACGGGGGTCTGTCGGGGAGGGTGAGGACGGGGGTCTGTCGGGGGGGTGAGGACGGGGGTCTGTCGGGGGGGTGAGGACGGGGTCTGTCGGGGGTGGGGGGTGAGGACGAGGTGTGTCGGGGGAGGGGGGATTGTGGGGGTAGTGAATCCCAGCTCCGTCCTCAAACCATTAATCCGAGTTAATTCGCGCGTTGCATCACCGCCCGACTCCGGCGATGCCGCTTTTCCCCCCCCCGGAGGCCCTCACCCGCACCCCCCCGGAGGCCCTCACCCGCACCCCCCCGGAGGCCCTCACCCGCACCCCCCCGGAGGCCCTCACCCGCACCCCCCCGAAGGCCCAGTGCCGGCTCTGCCTATCCCTACCACTCTCCCTCTCCTCTGGGGCTCTCACCGCTCCGCCGCAACCGCCGCTCCACCAGCAGGCCCCGCCTCCTGTCTCCGCGGATCACATGAGCGGCCAGTGTGGGCTGAGCGCAGACACAGAGCTCGCGGGGCGGGAGCAGAGGCGGGGCTCGAGTCACAGGGGGCGGGGCTGAAGGAGAGCGAGGCGCGGCTGGGGCGAGGGGCGGAGCTGATGGAGTGGGCGGGGGACAGTGAGGGCACGCGGCTGAGGAAGAGGGGCGAAGCTCGTGATTGGGGCGGGACTTAGTGAGGGGGCGGGGCTGAGTGAGAGGGGCGGGACTGTGGGAGAAGGGCGGAGCTAGTGAGAGAGCGGGGCCCCGTCTCCTGAACAAAAGTCATAGAATCCTACAGTGCAGAAGGAGGCTATTTGGCCCATGGAGTCTGCACCAACCACAATCCCACCCAGGCCCTACCCCAGTGCATTTACCCTAGCTAGTCCCCCTGACACTCAGGGGCAATTTAACATGGCCAATCCACCTGACCCGCACACCTTTGGAGTGTGGGAAGAAACTGGAGCACCTGGAGGAAACCCACGCTGGAACGGGGAGAATGTGCAAACTCCACACACAGTCACCTGAGGTTAAAATTGAATGCGGGCCCCTGGCTCTGTGTGGCAGCAGTGCCAACCACTGTGCCACCCTGCTGCTTCCAGCATTCTGCAGGAAGGACAAACTATGATTTCTGGTGCCAGCTATGATGATCCTATCAATCAGCAAATCCAATTAACACAAAGTTCCCCCGTTTTACAAAACAATTTGTAAAATTTTAACTCATAAAATCAGAATATTATTCTCCATGGAAACCAAACATTTCAACCCTCTGGTTGAGGAATATCTCACAGTAGATACCACCTGCACCAAGGGAATGCATTTGTGAGGAGGCAGTCAGATTGAAGATTAGCCCCTCTTGCCCATTACACTTCAACTTGGCACTTTGGTCAGGGCTGGGAGGGAGCCCACCTGGAGGTCCACCAACAACCTGACTCCACATATCCTTCCCCTCACCCCAACCCCGCACACCGACTGAAGTGAGACAGAAATTAAGCAGTAGCCCCCTCAAATAATGAAAGCCCCCTCAAAATCCACCCATGACACGGGTGCTAGAACTAGGGGGTCACTATTTAAAAATAAGGGCTCATTCATTTAAGACAAAGATGATTTTCTCTCAGAGGATCATGGGTTTCTGGGACTCGTTTCCTCCAAAGGTAGTGGAAGCAGGGTCTTTGAATATTTTTAAGGGAGAGTTAGGTAGATTCTTGATTAACAAGGGGATGAAAGGTTTTCAGGGTTGGCAGGAATGAAGGATTGTAGTTACAATCAGATCAGCCATGATCTTATTGAATGGTGGGCAGAGCAGGATCAAGGGGCCAAATGGGCTACTCCTACTCCTGATTCATATGTTTGTACTGTAAAGAATAAGTGAGGATGGGTGAACTACCTCCTTCCACTCTTCCCACTCCTGGGTTGGTTATAATAGAAATCAAAACAGAAAGTGCTGGAAGAAATTGGTAGGTGTTGTAGGTAAAAAAAACCTCTGACACTATTAGTGGTTCAAAATGCAGTGTTTATTTTCACAATTGTGGGAGAAGTGAGGTTCCTAACAGTGGACCCCCAGCCTCATCGAACACAAGTAAGAACAGAGTTTATATATGTCCCGGGCCCCGCCCTCATTACATTGCAATTCTCTAAGATGTCTGTCATTGATAAGGTGCCCCATAAAAGGCTGCTGAAGAAGATTAGGGCACACGGAGTTGGGGGTAGTGTGTTAAAGTCGATTGGGGACTGGCTATCCGACAGGAAGCAAAGAGTCGGAATAAATGGGTGTTTTTCCGGTTGGAGGAAGGTAACTAGTGGCGTGCCGCAGGGATCGGTACTCGGGCCGCAACTATTTACCATTTATATAGATGATCTGGAGGAGGGGACGGAGTGTAGGGTAACGAAGTTTGCAGACGACACAAAGATAAGTGGAAAAGTGAATCGTGTGGAGGACGGAGAAGATCTGCAGAGAGATTTGGACAGGCTGAGTGAGTGGGCGAGGATATGGCAAATGGAGTATAACGTTGATAAATGCGAGGTTATACACTTTGGAGGAAATAATAACAAATGGGATTACTATCTCAATGGAAACAAATTAAAACATGCTACCGTGCAAAGGGACCTGGGGGTCCTTGCGCATGAGACGCAAAAGCCCAGTCTGCAGGTACAACAGGTGATCAAGAAGGCAAATGGGATGTTGGCCTATATTGCGAGGGGGATAGAATATAAAAGCAGGGATGTCTTGATGCACCTGTACAGGGCATTGGTGAGGCCGCAGCTGGAATACTGTGTGCAGTATTGGTCCCCTTATATGAGGAAGGATATATTGGCATTGGAGGGAGTGCAGAGAAGGTTCACCAGGTTGATACCGGAGATGAGGGGTTTGGATTATGAGGAGAGGCTGAGGAGATTGGGTTTGTACTCGTTGGAGTTTAGAAGGATGAGGGGGGATCTTATGGAGACTTATAAGATAATGCGGGGGCTGGATAGGGTGGAGGCGGAGAGATTCTTTCCACTTAGTAAGGAAGTTAAAACTAGAGGACACAGCCTCAAAATAAAGGGGGGTCGGTTTAAGACAGAGTTGAGGAGGAACTTCTTCTCCCAGAGGGTGGTGAATCTCTGGAATTCTCTACCCACTGAGGTGGTGGAGGCTACCTCGCTGAATATGTTTAAAGCGCGGATGGATGGATTCCTGATCGGTAAGGGAATTAAGGGTTATGGGGATCAGGCGGGTAAGTGGTACTGATCCACGTCAGATCAGCCATGATCTTATTGAATGGCGGGGCAGGCTCGAGGGGCTAGATGGCCTACTCCTGCTCCTATTTCTTATGTTCTTATGTTCTTATGTTCATGGTGAGATTCTTGTTGTATTAGCAGTATCTTCCTCTGCGTACTTTGTTCGATCTCCAAGGCCATGATTGTTCGTCATTTATATCCTTGAAACAACATCACAGGTTTTGCACAAACAAGTTAACAAATATACATGCAAGTTTGTATAATACTTTATATCAGGATAAGATGAATAACGTATGATGAATATATATATATAAATCTATGGTTATACGATCACAGAAGGCATACATGTCAACTCCATCATGTTAAACAAAGGTACATAAAAATGGAGATTGTTTAGCTTATTTCGAGCTGGGTTAATCGCATTTCTTAATAACAAGAAAAGCTATTCCTCTTATCTGGCACAGACATGAAAAACACCGAACTCTGACGAAAACATGAACTCTGCAGTGTTCTCAACAAAATCACAGAGTTCGGGTCTTAATGCTTAAGTGTGACAAAGTTCATTAACCCATTCCCGACTTCACTAGGTCTGACAGCATCTGCGGAGAGCGAAACAGAGCTAACATTTCAATGTGACTCTTTTCTGGAAATTATTTTTTCAGTCAAAGTGGACTCGAAAGTGTTTCTCTCTCTCCAGATGCTGCCAGACCAGCTGATTTTCTACAACACTTTCTATTTAAATTTCAGATCTCCAGCTTAGACAATGCTTTGCTTTAGTTTTGCCTATAGCAGAGTTTGAATTTAGAAAGGTTGTAAGGATGTAATATAGCCAATTCAATATGAACCTCTGGCGGAGCAACACCACTTATGAAGGCCGCATGTCACAATGATTGACTCATCAAATCAACAGCATGTTCTTTCAGTTGTGTATAATATGCAGAATTCACACCATATTCAATCAACCTGTGCTTGCAAAACCAAAAACCAAATGTTTACAGTTGGATCTGATTCTGTGATTTGGGCAGCACTTTATATACAACCCTGAGTGTAGTCTTATGCACTTAGTCATTGAAATTTGGGCTAAACTGTTTCTAGCTGCTGCAGGCAGTGGGCTGGTCTTAATTTGCCAGTCAGCCTGTAGAGGGAGCGATTGCACATTGCAGATTTCTGATGATGCACATGGGCAATTTCAGTAGCCGGGGTCCGACAGACAGATTTTGAGGCAGCCTCAACACAGCCACCTCCAGACATGGGGAGAACATGCAAACTCCACATGGTCACTCAAGGCCGGAATTGAACCCGGGTCCCTGGTGCTGTGAGGCAGCAGTGCTAACCATTGTGCCACCATGCCACCCAACTATTTTTCTTGTTTTACTGAAAGAATCATTTGGAGGTTAGAAGGCAGCTGAGTGTATTTAACATTTTTAAAATGTCTATATATATGACCTAACATCTTGTGAGAGTGGGGAGAGGAGTGTAAGGAGCCAAAATCAATGTGGTGGGTCTGTGGTGATTTTCAATTGATAAAAACTTTCTCACCGAAAGAGTGGCTGAATTTTGAGGACCATTAATGCTCCCATTTGTTTTTGTTCCTTATTAGAGGAGTTAGGTTTTTAAAATTCATTTGATGAGATGTAGGCATCGCTGGCTAGGCCAGCATTTTTTATTGCCCATTGCTCTTCAGAAGGTGGTGGTGAGCCGTCTTCTTGAACTGTTGTAGTCCATGAGGTAAGGTAAGTCACCATAGTCCCAGATGATCATAGGCTGCTCTCTCCTTTGAGGGGGAGAGCTGGCTGGTGGTGATTTTAACCTGAGGGTCACCACACCTCAAGGCGTGTGGCAAGATTGAGAAGGCAGACCTTCATGTGGTGGAGGTACACCCACAGTGCTTTTAGAGAGGAGGTTCCAGGATTTTGACCAGTTGACAGTGAAGGAATGGCAATATAATTCTAAGTCAGGATGGTGAGTGGCTTTGAGGAGAACTTGCAGGTCAGGGTGTTCTTATGTATCTGCTTCCATTCTCCGTCTAGATGCTAGAGCTTGCAAGTTTTGAAGGTGCTGCCGAAGGAACTTTAGTGAGTGCATTGATGATGCTTACTGCTGCCACTGTTCGTTGATGGTGGAGGGAGTGAATTTTGGATATGATGGATGAGGTGCCAATCGAGCAGACTGCTTTGTCCTGGATGGTGTCGAGCTTTTTGAGTGTTGAGCTGCACTCATTCCAGGCAAGCGAAGAGTTTTCCATCATATTCCTGACTTGAGCCTTGTAGATGATGGTATAAGAGGTGAGTTATTCGACACAGGATTTACAGCCATATCATAACTATTTATCCCGATTGCCATGGGTAAGAGGGGGTCAATTTAAACTGCCCTGATTTCCCCACCCTCTACCTATCCTTATCCTTTCCCCCTTTATATATGGTGTATTTTCCCCAACCCTTAAATTTGGAAAGGTTCTAATCCTCTATTAATGACCTGCACAACACACCTGATGTAAGATGAAAATAAAAGTTGGTTTATTTTTACACGCACACACGCACACACACGCACACATACTCACGCACACACACACACAAAAACACACATACACGCACACACACACACACACACACACAAGAGCGGCTTCACAAATTCCATCTCTTTTTGCAATCACACAATAAATGGGGGATAAGGAAAAAGAAAGAGGGTTCAGGGCATGACCACAATAAAAGTGCAAGTTTTGGTTTTACATGTGTCCAGAGTGCAGAATCACTGGTCAACTGGAGTGTTCCTTCCCAGGGGAGGTTGGGCGATTGTAGAATGCCTCTGTCTTTTGAGAGCAAGATTTGCACAACAGGAGAACACACGTTGAATGGGTTAATTTGGAGGCATGAGTTCCACAGGTCCAGCAAAGAACAAAGAAAATTACAGCACTTCGGCCCTCCAAGCCTGCACCGACCATGCTGCCCGACTGAACTAAAACCCCCTACCCTTTCGGGGACCATATCCCTCTATTCCCATCCTATTTATGTATTTGTCCAGACGCCCCTTAAAACTCACTATCGTATCTGCTTCCACTACCTCCCCTGGTAGCAAGTTCCAGGCACCCACTACCCTCTGTATAAAAAACTTGCCTTGTACATCTCCTTTAAACCTTGCCCCTCGCACCTTAAACCTATGCCCCCTAGTAATTGACTCTTCCACCCTGGGAAAAAGCTTCTGACTATCCACTTTGTCCATGCCCCTCGTAATCTTGTAGACTTCTATCAGGTGGGATGTAGTCAGGTAAAAAGAACCACATTCCTCAGAGCAATGTGGCTGTTGAGCAAAGGGAAAAAAGCTTTCATCAGTGAGGGCTCCAGACAGTGCTAGAGATCCCAGACAGTTAATGAATAGAACATACATTCCACCCGATAAGAAAGTATCAAGTGACAGTGAGAAAGACTTCCAAAGTCTGCGAACTCACGTAGACCCATGCTGTCAGAGGGTAAATGTGATTGGCCACAGTAAATAATCCATACTAATAATGATTGGCTCATACCCAACTGGTGTGAGCAAAGAGGTGGGCAAATGGCTTTTGAAATTTGTATAATTGTAATACCGAGGGTGATGTAATTTCACAATAGATTTGGACTGCCCCAAATCTCTCTCCGTGGACCAAGCTTGCGAAGTAAAGAAACGTTTTCAACCAGCATACTGTCTCTGCGAGTCTTGTGTTAGCTGAGAAAGCCAGCATAATACATGGTCTCTGAAAAAGCTCCAACAGGGCCTATGTTCACTTTGGCCCCTCTCTTCCTTATATGTTTAAAGAAACTCTTGCTATCCATTTTTATATTACTTGCTAGTTTACCCTTACAGTTCATCTTTTTTGGGATCACCTTTTGTTGGTTTTTAAAACTTTCCCAATCTTCTGGCTTACCACTATCCTTTGCCACATTGTTTTCAGTTTAATACTATCCTTAACTTTCTTAGTTGACTGTGGTTGATTTATCCCCTTCCTAAAACTCTTCTTCCTACTGGCATGTATCTTTTTTGTGAGTCTTAAACTATTGTCACATTCGCCTGTCGTTGCTGATCAAGTGTCTTTTTGCTATACTCCTTTCCCAGTCCGTTCCAGCTAACTCTGCCTCAATCCTTTGTAATTACCCTTACTTAATTTATCACAGTTGTTTCTGACCCAAGTTTCTCACTCTCAAACTGAATGTTCAATGTTATGGTCACTGTTTCGAAGAGAATCTTTTATTCTGAGATTGTTTATTAAATGTGCCTCCTTACACATGTTCCCATATGCCTACTTCTCCTAGATAATGGAGGTCGCAGCTTTGGCAGGTTGCTGTGAAGAGGCTTTGCTAAGTTGCTGCAGTACTTCCTTTAGGTGGGACACACTGCACCCAAGTGATCAATTGGGCCAGTGGGTTGACGAATGGCAGATGGAGTTTAATTTAGATAAATGCGAGGTGATGCATTTTGGTAGATTGAACCAGGGCAGGACTTACTCAGTTAATGGTAGGGCATTGGGGAGAGTTACAGAATAAAGAGATCTAGGGTTTCATGTTCATAGCTCCTTGAAAGTGGAGTCACAGGTGGACAGAGTGGTGAAGAGGGCATTCAGCATGCTTGGTTTCATCGGTCAGAACATTGAATACAGGAGTTGGAACGTCTTGTTGAAGTTGTACAAGACATTGGTAAGGCCACATTTGGAATACTGTGTACAGTTCTGGTCACCCTATTATAGAAAGGATATTATTAAACTAGAAAGAGTGCAGAAAAGATTTACTAGGATGTTACCCTGACTTGATGGTTTGAGTTATAAGAAGAGGCTGGATAGACTGAGGCTTTTTTCTCTGGAGCGTAGAAGGCTGAGGGGCGATCTTAGAGAGGTCTATAAAATAATGAGGGGCACAGATCAGCTTGATAGTCAATATCTTTTCCCAAAGGTAGGGGAGTCTAGAGGGCATAGGTTTAAGGTGAGAGGGGAGAGATACAAAAGTGTCCAGAGGGGCAATTCTTTCACACAGAGGGTGGTGAGTGTCTGGAACAAGCTGCTAAAGGTAATAGTAGAGGCGGGTACAATTTTGTCTTTTAAAAAGCATTTAGACAGTTACATGGATAAAATGGGTATAGAGGGATATGAGCCAAATGCGGGCAATTGGGATTAGCTTAGGGGTTTTAAAAAAAAAGGGTGGCATGGACAAGTTGGGCCAAGGGGCCTGTTTCCATGCTGTAAACCTCTAACCTCTATGACTCTATGACTCTAAGTAGGTGGAGAGAGTGATTCATTAAAATAAGGTCCAATCATGTGGTCTGAATTGACTTGGATGCTATTGAACTGGTTGAATGCTGTTGGAGATGCATTCATTCAAGCGAGTGAAGAATTATTCATCACACTCCTGAGAATGCTTTGTAGGTAATGGAAAGGCTTTGTGGGATCAAGAGGTGGGTAACTCACTATAAACTATCCAGCCTCTAAACTGTTCTTGTAGCCTTACTGGCCTGAACTGTGCTGGTCCAGTTAAGTTTCAAGTCAAAGGGGATTTCCTGAGAGTTTGATGGTGGGGGAATCAGCCATTACATACCAACCCCTGAGACCCTTGCAGCATGCCAAGATTCCTTCATTTGGCATTGTGGATTCACAAGGATTATGTATTCACATCACTGGCAAACATTTCTCAGTCACACCCCTTGCTTACCTTACCATATTTGTACAAACGCATTGATGGATAGCTTCCACACTCACTCTTGCAGGAAGTAGCAAGTCATTTACCCTTTTCCTCTATTGCAACCAGGTCCTACAATTACCCTATGGCTGTTGACCATATGTACAACCTCCATCTAAGTTTTCTGCTTGTATTATGCTTGGAGCCCAAAGAAGTAGGCGAGATCCTAAATGAATACTTTGCGTCGGTATTCACAAAGGAGAGGGATGTGTTGACTGGGAGTGTCTCGGAGGGGAGTGTTGAACCGTTGGAGAAAATCTCCATTACAAGGGAGGAAGTGTTAGGTTTGTTAGAGAATATAAAGACTGACAAATCCCCAGGGCCTGATGGAATCTATCCAAGGCTGCTCAGGGAGACGAGAGATGAAATCGCTGGGCCTCTGACGCAAATCTTTGTCTCGTCACTGGACACAGGCGACGTCCCAGAGGATTGGAGGATAGCTAATGTGGTCCCGTTATTTAAGAAGGGTAGAAAGGATAACCCGGGTAATTATAGGCTGGCGAGCTTGACGTCCGTGGTGGGGAAGTTGTTGGAGAAGATTCTTAGGGATAGGATGTATGCGCATTTAGAAAGGAATAAACTCATTAACGATAGTCAGCAGTGTTTTGTGAGAGAGAGGTCATGCCTCACTAACCTGGTGGAGTTTTTTGAAGAAGTGACTAGAATGGTTGACGAGGGAAGGGCCGTGGATGTCGTCTATATGGACTTTAGTAAAGCGTTTGACAAAGTCCTTCATGGTAGGCTGGTGAAAAAGGTTGGCTCTCATGGGATAAAGGGGGAGGTGGCTAGATGGGTGGAGAACTGGCTTGGTCACAGAAGACAGAGGGTGGTAGTGGAAGGGTCTTTTTCCGGCTGGAGGCCTGTGACCAGTGGTGTTCCGCAGGGCTCTGTATTGGGACCTCTGCTGTTTGTGATTTATATAAACGATTCATAGAATCCCACAGCGCAGAAAGAGGCCATTCGGCCCATCGAGTCTGCACCAACCACAATCCCACCCAGGCCCTATCCCCATATCCCTACATATTTACCCACTAATCCCTCTAACTTATGCATCCCGGGACACTAAGGGGCAATTTAGAATGGCCAATCAACCTAGCCCGCGCATCTTTGGACTGTGGGAGGAAACCGGAGCACCCGGAGGAAACCCACGCAGACACAGGTGGTCTCACAGGTGGTTCACAAACGATCTGGAAGAAGGTGTAACTGGGGTGATCAGTAAATTTGCGGACGACACAAAATTGGCAGGACTTGCAGATAGAGAGGAACATTGTCAGAAGCTACAGAAGGATATAGATAGGCTGGAAATTTGGGCAAAGAAATGGCAGATGGAATTCAATCCTGATAAATGCGAAGTGATGCATTTTGGTAGAAATAATGTAGGGGGGAGCTATACGATAAATGGCAGAACCATAAAGGGTGTAGATACGCAGAGGGACCTGGGTGTGCAAGTCCACGGATCCTTGAAGGTGACGTCACAGGTGGAGAAGGTGGTGAAGAAGGCATATGGCATGCTTGCCTTTACAGGACGGGGCATAGAGTATAAAAGTTGGGGTCTGATGTTGCAGATGTATAGAACGTTGGTTCGGCCGCATTTGGAATACTGCGTCCAGTTCTGGTCGCCACACTACCAGAAAGACGTGGAGGCTTTGGAGAGAGTACAGAGAAGGTTTACCAGGATGTTGCCTGGTATGGAGGGGCTTAGTTATGGGGAGAGATTGGGGAAACTGGGGTTGTTCTCCCTGGAAAGACGGAGGATGAGGGGAGACTTAATAGAGGTGTATAAAATTATGAAAGGCATAGATAGGGTGAACGGTGGGAAGCTTTTCCGCAGGTCGGTGGTGACGTTCACGAGGGGTCATAGGTTCAAGGTGAAGGGGGGGAGGTTTAACACAGATATCAGAAGGATATATTTTACACAGAGGGTGGTGGGGGCCTGGAATGCGCTGCCAGGCAAGGTGGTGGAGGCGGACACACTGGGAACGTTTAAGACTTATCTAGATAGCCATATGAACGGAGTGGGAATGGAGGGATACAAAAGAATGGTCTAGTTTGGACCAGGGAGCGGCACGGGCTTGGGGGGCCGAAGGGCCTGTTCCTGTGCTGTATTGTTCTTTGTTCTTTGTTCTTGGTCAGATGTGGATATCTCTTGCCATCCCATGGGAGAGGACCATCTTATCATTCACTGGTTATTTGGAGGAGGGTACACAGGGAGTCATTATTAAACTTTGGGATTATCCATGAACATTCCTCTGAATATTCTGATAGCTAAACATTGTGGCACCAATCCTTAGTGTGACCTTCTGACTCCATCATCCAGTTGTTCAGAGTATTCTGGAAGGACTGAGCCAGAAATGCTTGCATTTGCTCCTCTGCCTGCCTCTACAACTCACTCTGCCCTTCTTCTCCAGACCGTGCCTTACTCTGAATCTTATTGCTGGTGTCCCTTCAAACTCCACAGCAGCGCCTTCTGCCCATGAGCCCATCCTCCGTCACCACATTTCAGCCTGTTCTGACCCTCTCTGTCACCCACATTTCCAATGCCAATTGTTCACTGGTTAGCTGGCATGTGATTGTTGAGGGAATGCAGGACTGGGTAGCAGGAGTGGGATTTGCCCACTTATGCCATGTCACGCACTCACCTCCTGTAAAATCCTGCCCGTTGTGCATTTGTCCAGACTTGGTCAGACACAATAAGAGAGTTGTTGAACTGTGTTTGGCTTGTTGGATTGGAATTGTTTTATATGATATATGCCAGAATAGTTAATCTGAGGTAACCAATCATTGTCATTTTTCGCTATTTCACCAATTTCATTGTTAGGCTTTTCCTCACAGGCCTTGTCCTAACAGCACCAAGGACCCGGGTTCAATTCTGGCCTCGGGGCACTGTCTGTGTGGAGTTTGCACTTTCTCCCCGTGTCTGCGTGGGTTTCCTCCGGATGCTCCGGTTTCCTCCCACAGTTCAAAGATTTGCGAGTTAGGTTGATTGGCCATGCTAAGTTGACCCTAGTGTCAGAGGGATTAGCAGGGTAAATGTGTGGGGTTACGGGAATAGGGCCTGGCTGGGATTGTGGTTGGTACAGACTGGATGGGCTGAATGGCCTCCTTCTGTACTGTAGGGATTCTATGATTCTATGATAAGGATTCTATGAGAGTGTATATTC
This sequence comes from Mustelus asterias, assembly GCF_964213995.1. NCBI lineage: Eukaryota > Metazoa > Chordata > Chondrichthyes > Carcharhiniformes > Triakidae > Mustelus > Mustelus asterias. The sequence continues at coordinate 78,330,072 of NC_135811.1, read as the reverse complement.
ATAGCTTTTGGGGGTGATTTCCACTACTTTAGAGTTTATCGGTGCTGGTCGCCACCTCCCAACTGTCAACTTTCAGTTCAGCATGGGAGCTGTTTATACTGCTCCACATTCGACCTTAGATGAGGAACAGGATGAGTAGCAACAAGGTCGCCACCAGCAGCAGCAGGAACAGCAGTAATCTCCACAAGCACTCTCCGCTCCGTTGACAAAATTGATTGAGCGCGGATCTCCAGGTCATAGGAGACGATGCGCCCAATACCAGCTTTACGGACACATCTTCTTGGACTTGGCTGAGCCCCAGCACCTCAGGACCCTTAGAGTTTTCTTTCAGGCGGTTGCTGACGTTGGCAGCCTCTTGCAGGAAGACATGCTGCTAAGTGGACCAGGGATTGCCAGTGGCTATGAAGGTCACCAAAGCCTTTGACTGATTAGCTTCTGGCTCCTTCCATGGATCTGCAGGTAACAGTTGTAGAATGTTGCAATTGGTTGCCCATAGTGCATGCCCACAAGTCACCAGTGCCATCTTTGCTCCTTTTATTTATTTATTTTCATTAATCCGTGGGACATGGGCATTGCTGGCTGGCCGGTATTTATTGTCCATCCCTAGTTGCCTTTGGAGGACAGTTAAGAGTCAACCGCATTGCTGTGGCTCTGGAGTCACACATAGGCCAGACCGGGTAAGGACAGCAGATTTCCTTCCCTAAAGGACATTAGTGAATGTGCATTTAGTGAATGCACATGTGCATTTTGTAACTGGAGAGGCCAATCTGGAGAAGCAGGAGAATAAAGAGCTTGAAGTGCCAAGAGCCTCATGAGCTGCACACAAAGTGGTTTAAACAGTGCAGCCAGCAGGCACACAAATTCTGAAACCATTTGGCTCCCTGTGTCTTCATTTCAAGACTGCTCATCTTAAACTCCTGCCCAATAATTCTTCACAAAAGAGAAAAGGTGACTTGCCAGCCGGCAGGCAAGAATGGGTCGGAGAGTAGAATTGAACAGTGAAGTAAATGGTGTGGTGCATAAACATGAAACAGAAATGAAACTCTGTAAACTTGTGCACAACATGGGGCGGTACTGTGTCACAGTGGCTAGCAGTGCTGCCTCCCAGTGCCGGGGACCCAGGTTCGATTCCCAGCTATGGTCACTGTGTGGAGTCTGCGCGTTCTCCCCATGTCTACGTGGGCTTCCTCCGGGTGCTCCGGTGTCCTCCCACAGTCAGAAAGATGTGCTGGTTAGGTGCATTGGCCATGCTAAATTCTCCCTCAATGTACCCGAACAGGCGCCAGAGTGTGGCGACCAGGGGGTTTTCACAGTAACTTCATTACAGTGTCAATGTAAGCCTTCTTGTGACACTAAAAAATAAACTATTAACTTCAAACATCAACCTTGGAGTCATTCATCCCTGCTTCCATTCCAGTTAATTGCTTCTCCAACCTGTCCAAGGCCTTGATGTCCTTCTTAAGGTGTGGTGCTCAGGACTGAATGCAATGGGCAGCATAACATTTGGAACTGGTTGCTGCAAGAGTGGCCAGCTGTGGCTCAATCATCCACCAGCTCATGGAGCAGGTTTTGCCGTGGCTCTTTAACTCAGCCAGGGTATTTATATCCCCCTTCCAGTTTTAAGAGAGAGGGCATGATCCAGATTCACATTTGACTGTGTGAACAAATATTTCACACAAGGTGACTCTGATGGGAACTCAAATGGATTGTGTGTGGTGACAACAATTCTTCAAAGAGAGACTGTTACAGAATCAGTGAAGAGAAGGAATGGGGAAAATACAATTGGGGAAGACTTGAATAGCTTTAAACCCAAAGACCAATTGCCTTGAGTATTTTGCCCACTGCAAGTCACACCTAGTAGCCCAGTGAGTCATTCCTTTCACTAACTGAATGCTATAAGTTAAGGAATATCCTTGCTCAATTCTTAAGTCAATGTTGAAGCGTTTTTTTCCCTCTTCCACACTGATCCTTATCCTCTCTTACTTTCCCTTTTTCAGCAGCAAACAATTTAATAACATGAGGCTGAGTCCAGCTACTTCTCATTCATCACAATGAATTATTCCAGTTAAAAAAAACTATTCAGAATATTTACGATATCATGTGAACAAGGGAGGAAGGTTAAATAATTCCAACCTAGTCCACATTACAATAAATCTACCCTGCTGGAAACATGGGGAAAAGGTTTTACTGATTGTAAGTGGCACGGTGGCCCTGCAGCCTCACAGTGCCAAGGACCCGGGTTCAATTCTGCTCTTGGGTGACTGTCTGTGTGGAGTTTGCACGTAATTCCCGTGTCTGTGTAGGTTTCCTCCGAGCGCTCCAATCTCTTCCCACAGTCTGAAAGACATGCTGGGTTAGGTGCATTAGTCATGCTAAATTCTCCCTCAATGTACCCCAACAGGCACCGGAGCATGGCGACTAAGGGATTTTCACAGCAACTTCATTGCAGAGTTAATGTAAGCCTACTTGTGACACTAATAAATAAACTTAAACTTTAAAACACAGTGGGCGATCGGTCACTTAACCCTTCCGACACATGTCCCTTAAAGGAGCTAGCTGCTAAAAAGCGGAATGACAATGTTACTCTTGGCCTTATTGCCATAGTCAAAATTCTAGCCCACCTTCTTGGATAGGCTTAAGCTGGAAACAGGAAGATTGGCGGCAGGCTTTAGTTAGGAAGCAGATTTTTCACATTTTAACCCAACACCTGACCAATTTCTTTGGCTTATATTTTCCCCAACACCAAGGCCTAACCAATGTTTAAAAAGGTTCTGCATTTTTATTTCTCCCTTTGTCTCCATATATGAATCGTTAACCACAATTTCCTCTTAAAATGTCAAAACTGCAAAATATTGAAACTGGCAAAATAAAGGTGGTTAGGTGACTGGAATCCCAAGAAGGGCAGATATCTACCTTGTACAGTTTTTGCTTAATGGAACATCAAAAGGAGAGTAGGAGAATAGGCCTGGGAATAGCCCATTCAGCCCCTCCAGCCTATCCCATCATTCAATTAAATCATGGCTGGTCTGTGCCTTAACACCATCTACAAGCCTTGACTGTATCAGCATTAGTTGTCTTGACTAATTAGAAAAGTCTATCAATCTCAGTTTTGAGATGTTCAGTTGAGCTAAACAGCTTCTCTAAGCTCTGAAGTTCCCCGCCAACTCACTGACCAGCCGTTCCCTTACTGTTGCTGGGTCAAAATCCTGGAACTCCCTCCCTAACAGTACTGTCGGTGTACCTACACGATTGGGACAGCAGCAGTTGAAGAAGGTAGGTCACCGCTACCTTCTCACGGGCAACTAGGGATGGACAATAAATGCTGGACTAGCCAGCGATGCCCACATCCCGTAAAATGAATTAAATAAAACATAACTCCTCTATTAGGAAAAAAAACAGGAGGATCCCCAAATTTGATCCCTAAATTTCAACTGTTCTTTAGCTGAGAAAGGTGTTTTTGCCAATTGAAAACCAAACCAGTCAACATCTTTTCCCAAAGGTAGGGGAGTCTAAAACTAGAGGGCATAGGTTTAAGGTGAGAGGAGAGAGTTACAAAAGGGCCCAGAGGGACAATTTTTTCACTTAGAGGGTGGTGAGTGTCTGGAACAACCTGCCTTAGGTAGTAGTAGAGGCGGGTACAATTTTGTCTTTTAAAAACGTTTAGACAGTTACATGGGTAAGATGGGTAATGGGGGATATGGGCCAAATGCAGGCAATTGGGATTAGCTTAGTGGTAAAAACTGGGCGGCATGGACAAGTTGAGCCGAAGGGCCTGTTTCAATGCTGTAAACCTCTATGACTCTATGACAGTGGTGTTTGGTTTTGGGTTACTTGCTTCAGGAAGGGTGTCAAATCCATGGCAAGGTTATGGAATCAGTTACTAAAAGACACAGTGGATGGGAAGTTTTCATTAAAGACAATCTGGAGCTCTATACACTGGAACAAAGAAAATTATAATAATGCCAGATTGAAATATTTGAAAAGGTGGATAGAGAGTAACCATTTCCACTGGTTGACAAGGCAGTAACTAGAGTTCAATAAGCTCAGAAAAGGGCGGCACGGTGGCACAGTGGTTAGCACTGCTGTCTCATAGCGCCAAGGACCTGGGTTCAATTTCAGCCTCAGTCACTGTCTGTTCTCCCCGTGTCTGCATGGGTTTCCTCCGGGTGCTCCTGTTTCCTCCTACAGTCCAAAGGTGTGCGGGTTGGGCTGACTGGCCATAGTAAATTGCCCCTTAGCATCAGGGGGACTAGCAGGATAAATAAGTGGGGTTGTAGGGCTAGGGCCTGAGTAGGATTGTAGTCAGTGCAGACTCGATGGGCCAAGTGGCCTCCTTCTGCGCTGTAGGGATTCTGTGATTCCATGAAATTAGTTTGCCTTCCAGCTCCAAGTGAGCACAGATAATATTGGGTCTGGGGCCTTACTTAAATGAGGCCAGGGGACTGCAGGAGCCTGCTCGGTATCCCAAGGCAGCTCAACAAGCGAGAGGATTTCAATATTATTTGGTCATAAGAGGAAGCAAAAACAATTGAGAGGAAGGAAAGTGGTTAGGAGGGAGAGTGGGTGGGAGAGGGAATGTTATTCCTCCTCCCACTTCCACAATCAGGTAACTGCTTTTTGAAATTAACTGCAAGGTTTTCTTCATGAACGTACTCCCACAATGCTGTTCATACAAAAGGCTACAATTTTGACCAATGAAGACAATGAAGGAGTGATGATTTATATCCGCCTTTTCTTTATTTATTAGTGTCACAAGTAGGCTTACATTAACACTGCAATTAAGTTACTGTGAAAATCCCCTAGTCGCCACACTCCGGCACCTGTTCGGGTACACTGAGAGAGAATTTAGCATGGCCAATGCACCTAACCAGCATGTCTTTCAGACTGTGGGAGGAAACCGGAGCACCCGGAGGAAACCACGCAGGCACAGGGAGAACGTACAGACTCCGCACAGACAGTGACCCAACCGGGAATTGAACCCGGGTCCCTGACGCTGTAAGGCAGCAGTGCCAACCACTGTGCTACCATGCTGCCATCAGGGTAATATGGTGAGGCACTTGGAGGCGCCGGTGTCCCAAGCGCTTGTCTTCTCAATGGCAACAGGGTTTGAGCGGTGCACCCAAAGAAGCCCTTGGCAGTTTGTTACATTACACTGTATAAACATAATGTGGAAATGCCAGCGTTGGACCGGAGTGGGCACAGTAAGAAGTCTTATGACACCAGGTTAATTTGGTATCACAAACTTTCGGAGCGCTGCTCCTTCACATGAGGACGGCCTCAACCAGGATCTTGGGTTCATGTCACACTACGTGTAACCCCCACCATTTGGCCTGGGCTTGCAAAATCTTACTAACTGTCCTGGTTTGAGACAATTCACACCTCTTTAACCTGTGATTATCCCTCTCTCCACTCGCATTGTCTGTACCTGTAAAGACTTGATTACCTGTAAAGACTTGATTACCTGTAAAGACTTGCATTCCAACCATTATCTTGCAATTGAGTCTGTGTCAACATATGCCCTGTTTGCTTGTTTGTGAACCCAACTTTCCACTCACTTGATGAAGGAGCAGCGCTCCGAAAGCTCGTGATACCAAATAAACCTAGTTTTGTGAGACTCCTTTCTGTACTGTATAGATAGTACAAGTTGTTAGGAATGAGTGAACAGGCCTTCCAATTAAGTCCTAATTTGATGTCAATTATTCAGTAGAAGTCACTGATCCATAAAGAGGTCACAGGTGGTACAATTTTGTTGGTGGAGAATTGTGTGTGAAGTTGGATTAAAGAAATAAAGATATTTTGTGAAGAAGCAGAACTCATGTCTCCTTTACTCTACAGCAACCGAGAGGCTCAAACAATGGGAGCTGAGGATGGTTGTTGGTTCTGAGTAAAGGGCTGCAAGTTACAACTTTTTTGGGAAAAAAAGGAAGACTTCGTTCAAATTCTAAATCAAGAAAAGAATGAGTAGGAGACAATAAAATGGCTGAACCCAGAATAAAAATGTCAGGATATGACCATCCACCATTATTTTCAGAAACTGAACCTTATGACCAATGGAGAAGTGAAGTCATTATGTGGACTATGGTAACTGCTCTGGGGAAAAGAAAACATTGGCTCTTTCTTTGCCTTATAGAAGTAAAATCAGACAGTGTCTTCTGAAGTGGAGTTGGAACATTTGAACTCAGAAGAAGGGCTGGATAATTTATTAAATTCCATGGATAAGATTTATCAAAAGGATTACTTATTAAGTATGTATGAAGCCTGGTCAGAATTTGATAGATGTTGCAAATCAGAGGATATTTCTATTGAAGAGTATGTGATGGGATTTGGTTGACTATATAAAATGCTACAAAAACACCACCTGGAATTTCCACAGTCCGTGTTGGCATTTAAGTTACTGGACTGTGCTAAAGTCATCAATATGGATAGGCTCCTGGTTTTGACAGTAGTTAAGTTTACAGATAATACCTTATTCAATCAAATGACGGAGGCCTATGGTTCTTGTGACATAAATGGGTCAGTCAGTGATAAAGCAGAATGTGGAAGATACACTATTAACAGGGTGGTGAGATCATCCAGGCACAAGCAGGCTACGAGAGAATGGCGGAAGATTGGGACCCAGAAATTGAGGACAGAAACCCTTTAATACCTACAGCTGGAGGAAGGATATGGAGAATGGTAACAGGAAAATGAACCCCAGAAATGCCCAGGGTATGATAAATCGGTGTTTTCAGTGTGACTCTAAATTTCATTATGCTTTCAACTGTCTAAGACAAATTAATAGTGTTTGAAGCTACACATGACACGGAAGAATCGGAAGAGGAAAGAGATAGTGACCAGGAAGAAGGCATTGTCTTATTAATAAGAAGTTTTACTCCTGCAATGAGAGTTTTGGTTGCAGATCTTTCAATTGGCCGTATTAGACAGTAGCTGCACATCTACCGTGTGTGGAATTGACTGGTGAAAATATTACCTGGACTCTTTTTAAATGCTGAAAATTGGAACAAGATTAAAGAATTTGAAAGTTCCACAAGTTTCAGGTTTGTGGGTGATAATACCCTGAAGTCACTGAAAAGAGTGGTGATCTCTTGCAAAATTGCCGGAGTGAATCATTTCATTATTACAGATGTTGAGTCAAGTGAGATACTTCTGAATAAACCATCGATGAAGAAAGCACACATGAAACTGGATATGGAAAATGATAAGGCAACAGTTTTTGGAAAAATGGTGGACTTACAATTTACAAAGTCGGGATACTATTATATTCCGTTAATGACAAAGATTCTTTCAAGTAAAGAGGTTAAGGAAGTGTTAGCAGCCAGAAAAGGGACTTTAGCTGATTAAAAAGCTCATTGTATTAAAACTGCATTGGCAATTTGCGCACCCATCTCCTCGGAGGCTGAAAATTTTATTAAAGGATGCAGGGGTAAGAGATGAAGACTATACTAAGCTGATAGAACAGGTCAGAGATCGCTCTGAGGTTTGTAGCAAGTACAGCAGGACACCATCACAACCGATAGTAACTCTATTCATGTACAATTTAAACATTTATATATACATCAGATATTAGACTTTTTTTGATTTATTATTGTCACATGTATTACTATACACTGAAAAGTATTGTTTCTTGCGTGCTATACAGACCAAGCATACCAGTCATAGCTAGGGTGTAGAGAAAGATCAACTTAATGCTAGGTAAGTCCATTCAAAAGTCTGACAGCAGCAGGGAAGAAGCGGTTCTTGAGTTGGTTGGTACGTGACCTCATAACTTTGTTTCTTTTTCCCGAAGGAAGAAGGTGGAAGAGAGAATGTCTGGGGTGCGTGGGGTCCTTAATTATGCTGTCTGCTTTTCCGAGGCAGCAGGAAGTGTAGACAGTCAATGGATGGGAGGCTGGTTTGCATGATGGATTGGGCTACATTCACGACCTTTTGTAGTTTCTTGGGCAGAGCAGGAGCTATACCATGATAACACGATAACAACAGAAATTATGTTGATCTCCTCAGGACAACAAAGATGCAACTTAGGATATTCATGATCAGGATCAACACGCAGGACACTCCATGCAAGATGAATTTGTTTTGTATTCTGGCTATTTGTGGTTTGACACAACGACAAGATATAGGGTCTGCACTCAAATCACTGGTCCCCCCCTAATTCATTAGAGCAATGTTTACAGAGAACCCGCTGGATTGCTCTTTGCACTAATGGACAGATGAAAATCTTAATATCGGAATAAACCTGGAATTGCGAATAGTTATTGTAATGTTTGGTTGTTTGTCATTGGCTTATTGTAATTTTGTTTTAGAATGTGTGGCTGTTTGTAATTCATGGTTAACAGTAGAATGCTTGCTGTCTGTAGCTTCTGAAATGTAAACATGTTGTAGGGATTTGTTATTACTATGCATGCCAATGCCTGGGCTTTACAATGACTGTTGAGTGACTGGGGAATTCCTGACAGATATTGGTCCTGAGTCTGTGATCCATCATGCTTCGCATTCAGGATCAAGAGGAGGGAATGTGGCCAAATGGGCCACCTAAGATGGCGATTTACAAAGCACGCTGGAATAACTGGCCAAGTACAGAAACAAACCAGCTGCAGCTTAAAGGACAGAGATAAACAGGCTGCAGCTCAGACGACTGAATACACACGAAATAGGCCATCCCAAAGACAATGGACACTCTCTGGTCAAACAAACCTGTTTACCAGACCAAGGGGAGCCTTAAGCCCTTATTTGGGAGGGAGGTATGTGACCTACGTGCCTCCAGCATCTACAGGCATAGCCATTGGATACATACCCAGAGAACAGTGTGGCAGCACCTGATTGGACGATTGATCAGAGTGATAAAGCCTTGATTGGCAATGACCAAAAAGGGCGTGAAACTAATGAGGTATAAAGAGTGCTGCACAACAGAAGCTCTCTCGCTCTCCCCAATGAATGAACCGCAACAGCAACAACCAGCACAAGGAGAGCCACCACACCAAAGAAGAGGACTATGGAGACCAACACGTGGATAAAGGCCAATATCTGCCTGAGTACTTGCCAGATGTGCATAAGTTCAAGTCCAATACTAGACCTTGACTTAACTTTAGTATTCTGGAAGATAACATAGTATTGATTGGGTGGGTGATTAATAATTGTGTGTGAATTGTTGTAGGGAAAAATCCCTTGTACCAGTGCATTCAAGGAGGTCAAGTCTCAAGGCAAGGTTCAAAGTGTTTTTCTTTATTGTACAATTACTGTGATCCCAGGGAGACCCGCGTAGCCAGCTCAGAAACAGTGGCTTGGCCACGTTGATCTCAATTGTTACACATTCGCTCTGGATATTTATAGGAATCCAAATTCGAGCGGGAACATTTGCTCATACATTTTACAATACCTAAAAAGTGGCGGGATTCTTTAATTGCTGCCCTGAAGATTTGGCGGGCAGTTTTGATTTGAACAGATTAACACTAAGAATATGTACCCTATCCAGTCAGGAAGTTCCCTGGTAGACTTTGTCAATTTGCATCTGTATGGTGTGTGTCCGTGTTAATGGGACTGCCTGTTCTTGCCCCGGTGTTTTAATGTGTTTCCCATTATCCTCTCGTGTGTCCCCTTATCTAAATCGACCTCCGATGTTTGTGTCTGTATTCTATGCTTGCGAGATTAGATGTTAATGTCATTTTGTCCTGCTGTGTGTAGGGGGATTTAATCTAATCTTTTATTCTTTTTATCCTGGTTTATTAAGTTTCTTTGCCTGCCTTGGCCATTTTATTCCCATAATATTTTATTTACAGTACAGTTGCGCCATATATCCCACTGCCAGGTCTTGACTCGCAGATATCCCGATCTTCTGGCCAAGGGCCGTTTTAAAATGCAGCTTCGTGCTGTTGCTGGGCAGAATAAGGATCTTCTGTCAAATTTTGAATTAAAGGTCTCTCAGCTGTGCAGAGGGGGATTTAAACGAATGTCCATTCGGGTGTTCCCCTCTGCATTGTGAGCACATTATGAATGGTGCCAATCAGTCCAATAAATGAATATGTTTAATGAGGTGAATATTGATGAGATAGTAATAAAAATATGGCTTTGGAAAATGGCCTACTTCAGTCCCTCCTCTCGTCCCATTCATGACTGACCCCCCATTGGCGATCTTCAGAGGTACAGTGACTTGTACAGATGTCGTCTTGCCGTTGTTCCTCGTCCTCTATGGTGTGGTTAAATTCTTGCATCTGGATACTGGCAGTGGGTAGCATTCTTGATGCAATATTTGCACATATCATTTTAATACAGGTTAGGCCCAGGCAGAGTGTGAACACGATGGCTACTACTAAAATTAATCTCTTCATAATGTATGCTCCCCAAACTGTGTTAAACAGCTACCCTAACCACCCATCAGTCCCTGTAAATCCCTGTTTAAAGCTATCCAATTGCTTTTGTATCCCGGACAGGGCTGCTGTTATGTTTAATGTCTCGTCGTGTACATATGTGATGCATTTTCCTTTGATGATGGTGCATACCCCTCCTTATCTGGCTAGCTGATAGTCTACTGCATATCTCGTTTGCTGTGTGTATAGTCTGAGTTCTGCGAGTTCTTGGTCAATTGCACCCAGTGCTTGTAGGGTGCTGTTTCCTAAGATGGTAAGTCCACATATGAAGAAATTCCTATTACTGGCACTGATCACCCCTGCGGCGCCCCCTAGGGATAGTGTCCTCAGAAATCCATATCCCAAACATGAATATCGTAGTCATGAATACGGCTGTGGAAAGCCCATTTAGTAATGGGGCGTGTGAGAGAAACCATGTGGCCATAGATGACATGCTCTGGAAAATTTTGGCAGATAGTCCAAATTGCAAGTTAAATTCAGCCTGAGCATGGGAAAATCCTGGTCTTCTAAGTTTTCTTCAAATCCCCTTGTCACAAGCCTGGCCTTTGCCTTATAATTTCTTCAGGAAGACCCTTTTCCGTGCAAATCCATCTGGGAGATAGAGCTCTTTGTCCCCTATGCAAAGAATTTGTTGCAGATGGTTATGGGCTATAGTCCCTATCAATTAGTACTTGAATGGGAATTTAAAATTCCAACCATTTTGAATGACCAGCCTCCAGCTTGGGGAGGGACTACAATTAGCTCTGTTTTTGCTGAGCATTTAAATGCATTGCACATAAGTAGAAGAGCATTTTTGGAATCAGAAGTCTCTGAAAGAATTCGCAGAGCTTTAGGGCACAATGTACGGCCAGCAAATACTGTTTTTCAGCAAGGAGACATAGTATACAATAAGAGAGACCATTTTAATGAATGGAAAGGCCCAGGGAAGGTTATAGGCAAAGATGGCAATAAATTGTTTTGCAATGTGGTAATCAGACTGTTAGGGTATATTCATTAAGGACAACAGGTACAGATTACAAACTTGCAAATTTAGAAAGAGTAGATGAACATGATGAGGAACCAGGGTCATCTGATATTCACGTAATACTATGAGGACCAGTTAACTGAAATAGACAGGGTATCTGTAGAGGAACACAATACTTCTGACAAACTAGAACAGACCATTTTTCTGAAAGGATAGCTGCCAAAAGTTGGTGCAAAGGTGACATACTTGCCTGAAGGGTCCAGTCAATGGAAGGATGCAACTGTCATTAGTAGAGCAGGGAAGGTCACTGGAAAGTATAAACACTGGTTGAATGTACAGAGTCCAAGGGAGGATGTCAAGACCATGGATTGGGAACATGAAGTTCAAAAATGGAGGGCACAGAAATGTAGCATCAGTTCAGTTAGTAAGTCCGATGGTGAATGTGATCACAGGAAGAGATCAAGAATTATTGAAAGAACATCCCACAGCAGGAGGGAAAGATCAAGCAGTGGTAGCACAGAATGAGATATCAGGCAGGGTAGGGGGTGCAGCTTGACAAGGGTAAGACTATGAATGCTACTAGGAGTAGAAGCCCTCATGCTCGTGAGATTTTGGTGGCTTCTAATAAATTAGATGAAAAAGTTATAAGATGCCAAACAACTAGAACTGTTGGAGTGAATTTGGGGTATACACGGAGATACCAGATAGGGGACAAAGAGCTCTATCTCCCAGATGGATTTGCACGGAAAAGGGGCTTCCTGAAGAAATTATAAGGCAAAGGCTAGGCTTGTGGCAAGGGATTTGCAGAAAACTTCAAAGACCAGGATTTTAGGGTGGATTCACTTACGGCAGGAAATGTTATTTTAAAGATCATCTTGGCAAATGCTGGACAAAGGGGATATATCAAAAATTAAATGTGTCGATAGTAGCTATCAGTTATCCAATTGTTTTACTAAGAGAAGGGCTGGTTTGAAAAAACTTTTAGATATTATTAAGGAGGGGCATATTTTTCTGTGAATGTATGGTTTTTTTCAAGAAATATTTTTTTAAAAAGAGAAAGGGGAAATAGAGTGTGGTTTGTGTTTTTTGTGTTTTTCTGTGGAAAATTCATCAAAATATTTTTTTCCCCCCCAAGGAAAGGGAGACTGTTAGGAATGGGTTAACAGACCTTCCAATAAAGTCAATTATTCAATAGAAGTCACTGATCTATAAAGGGGCCACAGGTGGCATTATTTTGTTGGTGGAGAATTGTGTGTGAAGTTGTTTCAAAGAAATAAAGGTATTTTGTGAAGAAGCAGAACTCATGTCTCCTTCACAGCAACTGGAAGGCTCAAACAAGTGTCAACCACTATATGGCAGTGGTAGAGGAGAGTGTGAAAGATAAGCTTGATTATTTCCTTTCTAAAATATTACTTGTGGGCATACCACAGGATATGGTTACTTTTAAAAAAGAAAATTGAGTCTTCTAGTTCAGGTTTCGAATCTTTGGCTGGGTTTTTGTCTGGGTGCAAAAGTGACTTTCAGTACGTGAATACCCACACTTTAGGGTGGCACATTGGTTAGCACTGCACCAGGGAGCCATGTTTGATTCTGGCCTTGGGTGACTGTCTGTGTGGAGTTTGCACATTCTCCCCATGTCTGCGTGGGTTTCCTCCGGGTACTCCGGTTTCCTCCCACAGCCCAAAGATATGTGGGTTAGCCATGATAAAATGTGTGATGTTACAGGGATAGGGCAGAGGGGTGGGCCTGTGTAGGACGTTCTTTTGGAGAGTTAGTGCAGACTCAATGGGCTCTTTCTACACTATAGGATTCTCTTGGTGAGGATTTTCCAGCCCTGCCCGCCTTTGGGATATTCTGGTCCTGCCAAAGGAGACCTCCCTGTCGTGAGTTCTTAGCCATGATGTGGAGATGCCAGCGTTGGACTGGAGTAAACACAGTAAGAAGTCTCAGAACACCAGGTTAAAGTCCAACAGGTTTATTTGGTAGCAAACGCCACTAGCTTTCGGAGTGCTGCTCCTTCGTCAGGTGAGTGGGAGATCTGTTCGCAAACGGGGCATATAAAGACACAAATTCAATTTACAGAATAATGATTGGAATGCGAGTCTTGACAGCTAATCAAGTCTTAAAGGTACAGACAATGTAAGTGGAGAGAGCATTAAGTACAGGTTAAAGAGGTGTGTATTGTCTCCAGACAGGACAGTTAGTGAGATTTTGCAAGTCTAGGCAAGTCGTGGGGGTTACAGATAGTGTGACATGAACCCAAGATCCCGGTTGTTTGAAGTGGGGGTGTGGGGATGGCCTTGGCGAGATGTTCGTCTTCATCAATGACATGTTGAAGGCTCCGGAGGAGATGTCGTAGCTTCTCCGCTCCGGAGCCTTCAACATGTCATTGATGAAGATGAACATCTTGCCAAGGCCATCCCCACACCCCGACTTCTTGCCTTCAAACAACCGCACAACCTCAAACAGACCATTGTCTGCAGCAAACTACCAGCCTTCAGGAGAACAGTGACCACGACACCACACAACCCTGCCACAACAACCTCTGCAAGACGTGCCGGATCATCGACACGGATGCCATCATCTCGCGTGAGAACACCATCCACCAGGTACACGGTACATACTCTTTCAACTCGGCCAACATTATCTACCTGATACGCTGCAGGAAAGGATGTCCCGAGGCGTGGTACATTGGGGAAACCATGCAGACGCTACGACAATGGATGAATGAACACCGCTCGACAATCACCAGGCAAGACTGTTCTCTTCCTGTTGGGGAGCACTTCAGCGGTCACGGGCATTCAGCCTCTGATCTTGGAGTAAGCGTTCTCCAAGGCGGCCTTCACGACACACGACACACGACAGCGCAGAGTCGCTGAGCAGAAACTGATAGCCAAGTTCCGCACACAGGAGGGCGGCCTCAACCGGGATCTTGGGTTCATGTCACACTATCTGTAACCCCCACGACTTGCCTGGACTTGCAAAATCTCACTAACTGTCCTGTCTGGAGACAATAAACATCTCTTTAACCTGTGCTTAATGCTCTCTCCACTTACATTGTCTGTACCTTTAAGACTTGATAAGCTGTAAAGACTCGCATGCCAATCATTATTCTGTAAATTGAGTTTGTGTCTTTATATGCCCTGTTTGCTGTTTGTGAACAGATCTCCCACTCACCTGACGAAGGAGCAGAGCTCCGAAAGCTAGTGGCGTTTGCTACCAAATAAACCTGTTGGACTTTAACCTGGTGTTGTGAGACTTCTTACTGTGAGTTCTTAGCAGCATCGCAAGCAAGCAATGCAAATTTCCATTGACTTTGGTGAGACAGAAGATTCTGCTGGCAGCCAATGGTGTGCCACCTCTGGCACCCAAAACCTGCCATGGGGGTTTGGAAAATGCTGACCTTTATCTTTTTGGAGGCAATCCAATTTTCCTGCACACAACCACCCCTGCTGAGGATATTTCCCTGTTTTAAGTAAGGTGCAAAAATTTGAAAATACATGTCCATATGCAGCAAAACCTGAACAACGGGTAAGCTTAGGCTGATAAACAGCAAGTAACATTCACCCCACACAAATGCCCAACAACCACAGAATCCTACAGTGCAGAAGGTGGCCATTCAGCCCATCAAGTCTGCACCAATTCTCTGACAGTATCCTACCAAAGCCCTATCCCCATAACTCCACTAATCCTCCTACATATTGGGACAGGAAGGGGCAATTTATCATGTTTTGGACTGTGGGAGGAAACCAGAGCACTCGGAGGAAACCCACTCATAACACCAGGGACCCAGGTTCGATTCCCGGCTTTGGTCACTGTCTGTGCGAAGTCTAAACATTCTCTGTGTGTGTGTGGGTTTCCTCCCTCTGAAAGGCGTGCTGGTTATGTGCATTGGCCATGCTAAATTCTCCCTCAGTGTACCCGAACAGGTGCTGGACTGTGGTGACAAGGGGATTTTCACAGTAACTTAATTGCAGAGTTAATGTAAGCCTACTTGTGACAATATATACTTAAACTTAAATACACAGAGAATGTGCAAACTCTACACAGTCACCCAAGGCCGGAATTGAACCCAGGTCCCTTGCACTGAGGCAACAGCGCTAGCCACTGTGCTGCCCAATGACCATCTATAACAAGAGAAAATCTAACCATCCCCGCCTTGACATTCAATGGCATTATCATTGCTGAATCCCCCACTGTCAACATCCTGGAGTTACTAATGACCAGAAATTGAACTGGACCGGCCATAAAAATACTGTGGCTATCAGAGTATGTCAGAGGCTGGGAATTCTGCAGTAAGTCACCTCCTGATGTCTAAAGCCTGTCCACTATCTACAAGGCACCAAATGTCTGATGGCGTACTCTTTCCCTTGCCTGTCCCACAGTCATTTAAAGTGTTAATTGGCTAGAGGTGAACCTGCCACTACTCCATTGGCTGGCAGCTCTGAGGTGGCACTTCCTCCCAATCAGTTGGCAGCCCTCTAGTTCCAGCAGTGCCAGAAAAGTACAAGTGGGCAGGACTGGGACTGCAATCAGACCTTGGAATCTAGTCCTAGGAGTGCAGCACCAGATAAGTCTGGGGGTCTCAGGGTTGAGAGATGAGGTAAGGATCGGAGGAGTGCGGTATGTTGGGATGTTGGTGGAGAGACTAGGGGTGGGGAGAGCATCCCTGAGAGCAGACCTTGTGGGGAGAGGTGTGTCCGATCTTGAAAGGAGGCCATTGATGGAGATGCCCCTCAACCGTTCTTGCCAGAGGCTTGAACTGGGTCATTTCTCAGGAGACCCCCAGTTGCATCAAACTCCTGCCAGCTTGAAAATTGAGGTCGGGTGCAAAACAACCCTTAGATGGTCATTATTTGACTGCTTGAGGGCCTCAAATGGAGCAAGGGTGGATGGGTTGGCCCAGATCTCACCTCTCCCACCTTTAAATTGTGGAGAGGTCGGGGTGTCCAGAGGGATGGCCGTCTGAGGAATTCTGTGGACCCTACCTGCCAGCAGAAGAAAGTAAAGTTTTGCCCCAATATTCTAAACACATACCTTTGGAACTATCAGGAGCGCCATGCAATTGTACAAATCACCACTAGATTGCATCAATGTGCCACTGAAGCTGACTGCAGAGCTAATTGTCAGAATCTCATGGTTCAGTGGTTAGAATTCCTGCCGAAAAATAGCAGCGTGTTAATGATGCACCCTGTTAGTAATGTACAAAGTGCCAAACAGGAGGTTGAGATGAGCTGTGCGCTGCAATTCTCCAGAACTTGTTTTATCAATTTATGAAAATCACAATTTTATAGAAGATCATCTCACCCTTAGACTCTCTTTTATTTTCAGGCACTTACTGGATGTTCACAATTAATTGCCTGTAAAACTTGCCAGAGAAAGTTAAGCCCTGCAATTTCTTGGTGAGTTATTTTTTATTGGTGTGAATATTGATAATGCAATGCCAGTCAGCTTCTTTGGCCCAGAAATTGAACAATTTAAACTGTGGTGCTTCATTCCTTCAGGTGGTAAATTGTTGTTAGAGATGTCAACTTTACATTTTCTCTTACTTTTCCCTTCTATCTCTCGTTCAGATTTAATACAAACTTTCTTTCCCTCTTTTTGTTTCCCCTTTTGTTCTTGACTTGACTCGAATTCTCCTTCTCCATCAATCCTGTTCAACCTTAATCCTTGAATCTCAGTTTAAGGAACACATTATTGGTCCCATCATTTTAACTTGCATTCCCTAATCCTTCCCAATTTACTAAACCGGAATATTCTATCAATAAAGAAGCTATCCAATCCTTTGATTAATTTATATACCATTGTAAAGTAAATAGATTCAAGTCATCAGCATCATAGAATCCCGACAGTGCAGAAGGAGGCTATTCGGCCCATCAAGTCTGCACCAACCACAATCCCACCTAGGCCCTATCCCCGTAGCCCCACATATTTACCCCGCTCGTCCCCCTGACACTATGTGGCAATTTAGCATGGTCAATTCATCTAACCCACACATCTTTGGATTATGGGAGGAAACCGGAGCACCCAGAGGAAACCCATACAGACACGGAGAGAACATGCAGACTGCA
Source organism: Mustelus asterias (assembly GCF_964213995.1). Classification (NCBI taxonomy): domain Eukaryota; kingdom Metazoa; phylum Chordata; class Chondrichthyes; order Carcharhiniformes; family Triakidae; genus Mustelus; species Mustelus asterias. Next base: position 78,312,673 of record NC_135811.1, on the reverse strand, counting down.
GACAGTGACCCAAGCCAGGAATCAAACCCGTGTCCCTGGCGCTATGAGGCAGCAGTGCTAACCACTGTGCCACCGTGCCGCCCAAGTCCTTGAGCTTATTTGTGTAGTCAAGACACTTTAAGCTGGGAATGGTTGTTGTAGTTCTCCCCGGACCTTTCCCAACACATTATGCCACCCACCACGTGTGGGAACCAGAATTAGGCATAGTACAGTAGATGTGGGTCAGTAGCGTCTGAGATGGATGGGAACCAAGTTGAGTGGCACTTAATTTTTTGATTTGATTTATTATTGTCACATGTATTAGTATACAGTGAAAAGTATTGTTTCTTGCACACTATACAGACAAAGCACAGAGAAGGAAGGCAGAGGGTGCAGAATGTAGTGTTGCAGTCATAGCTAGGGTGTAGAGAAAGATCAACTTAATACAAGGTAGGTCCGTTCAAAAGTCTGATAGCAGCAGGGAAGAAGCTGTTCTTGAGTTGGTTGGTACATGACCTCAGAATTTTGTATCTTTTTCCCAACGGAAGAAGGTGGAAGAGAGAATGTCCGGGGTGCACGGGATCCTTGATTATGCTGGCTGCTTTTCCAAGGCAGCGGGAAATGTAGACAGAGTCAATGAATGGGAGGCTGGATGTTGTGTTGCTGGTCATCATGCTGTTTACTGGCACCATCTTATCCTGGAGCCATCTTCTAGAAGTCAGGGTTGGGAGTGGAACGGCATCTCCACATCATACCTGCCCACAAGCAGCTGATGGCCAACTGAGATAATTAAGGTGCCCATTAAGGCCCTTATCCAGTTGATAGGTGGACCCTACACAGCAGTCAAAACATGGTCAGTTAAGCAAGGTGACCTCCCAGTGGGAGGGGAGGGCGGCCTTGCTTTATCCCACTAGGGATCTCCCTTGGCATTTATCATGGCTGTTAAGTCAAAACTATGGTCATGGATTTAAAATTAATTTTATTTTACCTTCTCTTCAGAGGGTGCCTCCATTGCAAGGCCCGTACTCGCTGCAGATGTCAGCAGCTCCCATCTAGGCTGGTGGAGCTGCCAACGTGTCATCACTGCAGAACTTCCTATTGGTCCTCCAGCCTCGGCACCCTATTAACCATCGTTAATTGGATGGTGAGTGTGGCCCTAGGCTTCTAATTGGCCAATTTTGCAAGGAAATGATGTCGGTCACTGTTCCTGTTACTGCACAGGGTTGAGGTCTGCATTTGGCCGGGCCTTGGCATCCTGACTCACAACAGAAAATTGTACCGATGGTCTGGGTCTCGTATAATGACAAAACATTTGTATTGAATGGTCTTATTAATACAATTCAATATCCTTTTAGCTTTATCTACAGATTCCCTACATTGCTCATGGACTTTCAGTGCATAGTAGCAACAATGCCCTCATTCCTTCTCAACCTCTTTCATCATGGTTCTCGGCAAATGATACTTGTGATCTGTGTTGACCTGACCAGCAAAGGTAGGGGGCAATTCTCGCCAAAAAAATTCTAAGTGCCGAATTTGCTTGAAAACTGGAATAACTCCCATTGATTTTTTCAGCGGGATTTTCGGAATGAATCTCCCACACTCTGCGCCCTGCAGACTGCACTAGTGTGAATCACTCTGAAAATCAGTGGGTGGGGTCTATTCCCGCTGGAGAGGACGGCAGCATAGCGCTGAGCGGGGCACTGCGCATGCGCCGATCTGTCAGCGCCGAGATTGGCGCATGAGCAGTAGCCCAGCACTGCTGACGTTCCAATTGCTGGCCCGCCTGATCGCTGGGCAGCCCTGCAACACCACATCGCTGCCTCTCTGACCCCCTCACCACCACCCCCAACCCCCCCCACCATCAGCCCCAACCTCCCCCGCATGGCAGTCCTAACCCCCATTGCCCTCCCCCCCGCCCCCTCCACATCTGCAGTCCTGTCCCCTCCAGGCAGCCCTGACCACCCCCCCTCCCCCCCGCACCCCCCCCCCCTCCCCACCTGGATGGCCAGCCCCAATCACTCCCTTCCCACCCTCTGCCACCGACCCCTTTGCAGTCTGGCAGTGGGGTTCCCCACCCCCACCTGTTGCCCCCTATAGGCTCTGCCCAATATGCACCATGCCAATAGGCCCTGCCCCCCTTGGCACTGCTAGATGCCTGGTGGGCAGTGCCAAGGTGCCCCTTGGGTATTGCCAGTTTGCCCCTTGGGCAGTGCCAGGAGGCCAGGTTGGCACTTCCAGGCTGGCACTGTCCAGGGGGCACCCCCTTTACCCCCGATCTGCTGTGGGGCCTGTCTGTTCTCCCTAAGACGGTCGGGCCACTTGTTCCTGAAAGTGGGGAGCAGTAGTAAACCCCGCTGGAGGGAACCACTCCTAGCGGGGAGGGAGATGCGAGCCGGCCTGGAGACTTCAGTCCCGGGCCCGCTAATCATAGAGAAATTGCAATTTAAATATTTAAATCAGCTCCACGCTGATTTCTGGTGTAGAGCTAATTACTCCAAAAAACTTGGAGCTGAATACGCGAGGAGGACGTGGCATTCAATGGAGAGCACGCTAAACGGCCTCCGCTGATGTCTCCCGGCCCATTGCACTGCTAGAGAGAAAGGAAAGCTGGACTTAATGACAGGAGGCCGCTGCTGAGTACCGTTGCTGCAATTGTGAACAGGGAAACTGAACACCAGAAAAGGGAGTGGAATCCATGGGCGTAGATGTGGCATTGGCGGCCTCAGTGATGGAGGTGGGCATGAGGAGAGATGCCATGGTTCCAAGGAGGCCCAGCGGCCTTCAAGAACAACCCTGAGAAGTAATTGGGAGCTGGTGGCCAGGGATGTCAATTCCCAGGGTTAGGACAAAGGATCTGGCAGCAGTGGCACAAGAAGTTCAATGATTACATGTAGGTGCTAAAGGTCAGTGAATGCATCTTCACATGACATCTCCCAGCCACACCGCCAACCCGTTCTATGCACCACATTCCCATCACTTGCCCATCATCACTTGCTAACACCCAGGACTGAGGCCTCATATTAGAATTCTCCATCTTACCCGCACATCCCTACCAATGCTGCCAGCCTCACACTCTCTTGATGCCACTACATATCTCCAACGCCCCAGCTGTGCCAAATATATCACCAATTTACAATGTAGTACAATGACTGTGACTCTATCCTCTCTATTGCAGGGCATGATGGTGCCTGAGAGTGCAGAGCTGGCAGGGGACAGGGACGCCTGTAATTCCTGAACCCGACAGAGGAGGTGACTCTGTGCAACATGGAGCTGGTTAGAATAGAGACTGCGACATCCAGCATGGCTGAGAACATTGAGGATGACCCAATGATCCTGCCTAACGCCCCTTCGCAATTCACCGCTCACCCTTGTCCTGCTATCTGGCACAATGAGCAAGCTATGAACGCAGCCATCGTGGATCGCTTGCTTTCCATTCCCCTTTCTCTCCTACTAAAGTTTTCCTATTTTGTGACACCCAAGAACTGCCACCTACTCAGTCACAGCAGCATCTGGAGGATGAGAGACAGCAATGCCACACCGTTAATGTAGATGTATCGTCATTTGACCTGACACCAACAGCCAGAAGCTTAAATACTGGCATTGCACATACCATAAAGTCTCGCGTTGAGTCACTGGGCAGAGCTGGCCTGAGTCGGACCAGCCTTAATGAATGGTTTGTGTGCCAGTTGACCAGAGGGTGAGGTGACAAATGGGTTCTGTTGCAGAGGACTCAAATGGTAACATGCAGAAGTACGATGGTTAGTATTCATACAAGATGGTGAGCGCATTGGCTGGCTACTCAACCTCCTCCCCTTACTGGCAAGGAACATGGAAAATCCAGCTCCAACTTGAAAGAGGGTACCTCACAGAGCATCCCCTTTCTGTAACCAGCTTTCCATCAACTTGTCATGCTGCAGGGTCAGGGTGTTGTTGGCCCCGTATCTCTTGCAGCCTTTTTGTGAACAGGTTAACTATTCCTCTGTGACCTCTGAGGATGCAGCTAAACTCCCTGCCAAATCTGAATACTTACCACAAGACCTCCAAAAACATTTGATTTGATTTATCATTGCCACGTGTATTAGTGTACAGTGAAAAGTATTGTTTCTTGTGCGTTATACAGACAAAGCATACTGTACATAACGAAGAAAAGGAGAGAGTGTAGAATATAGTGTTACAGTCATAGCTAGGGTGTAGAGAAAGATCAACTTAATGCAAGGTAGGTCCATTCAAAAGTCTGATAGCAGCAGGGAAGAAGTTCTTGAGTCGGTTGGTGGGTGTCCTCAGACTTTCGTATCTTTCTCCTGATAGAAGTAGGTGGAAGAGAGTATGCCCAGGCTGTGTGGGGTCCTTAATTATGCTGGCTGCTTTCCCAAGGCAGCGGGAAACGTAGACAGAGTCAATGGATGGGAGGCTTGTTTGTGTGATGTACTGGGCTTCGTTCATGACCCTTTGTAGTTTTGTGCACTCTTGGATAGAGCCATACCAAGCTGGGACATAACCAGAAAGAATGCTTTCTGTGGTGCATCTGTAAAGGTTGGTGAGAGTCATAGCGGACATGCCAAATTTCCTTAGCGTCCTGAGAAAGTAGGCTTTCTTGGTAGGCTTTCTTAACAATAGTGTCGGCGTGGAGGGACCAGGGCAGGTTGTTGGTGACCTGGACACATAGAAACCTGAAGCTCTTGACCATTTCTACTTCAGGCCCGTTGATGTAGACAGGGACATGTCCTCCACTGCACTTCCTGAAGTTGATGACTATCTCCGTCGTTTTGTTAACATTGAGGGAAAGATTATTATCATTGTACCAGTTCAACAAATTCTCTATATCTTCCCTGTATTCCATCTCATTATTGTTTGAGATCTGACCCACTACAATGGTGTCATCAGCAAACTTGAAAATTGAGTTGGAGGGGAATTTGACCACACAGTCATAGGTGTGTAAGGGGTTGAGGATATAGCCTTGCGGAGCACTGGTGTTGAGAATGATTGTGGAGGAGGTGTTGTTGCCTATCCTTACTGATTGCAGTCTATGGGTTAGGAAGTCTAGGATCCAGTTGCAGAGGGAGGAGCCGAGCCCCAGGCCACAGAGATTGGAGATGAGTTTTGAAGAAATAAGGGTATTGAAAGCTGAGCTGCAGTCGATAAATAGGAGTCTGACATTGGTGTTCCAGGGTGGAGTGTTAGGCCAGGGAGATGGTGTCTGCTGTGGACCTGTTGCGGTGGTAGGTGAACTGTCGTGGATCCAGGCAATCTGGGAGGCCGGAATTGATGTGTGCCGTGATTAATCTTTCGAAGCACTTCATAATGATGGATGTGAGAGCCACCGGATGATAGTCATTAAGGCACGTTGGCTGGCTTTTCTTTGGTCCAGGAATGATGGTCCACTGCGAACATTCCACTGTCCTTGCAGACACTTTGCAATAGCAGAAGTTTTTTTACAAAATGACCTTATCTGCAAATTGAGCACCTTTCCCTTTGAATAGCACTGGTGGGGCTGGGGCCCACTTTGCTGCCCATTGCTTTGTAGAGTGACATAAAAATTCATTTGATAAACCTACGTTTAGAAAAATAGGTGTCACATCAGGGCGAGCTGTGTGACACCCAGGTTGCACTGAATCAATTGCTTCCACTGCACACAGGGGATCCCCAGACAGGTGCACTTTTCATGAGGGTGCACCATGTGGGCCACACCAGAAGCAGCTGATGGCTCAGCACATGGAGGGTGCAAGGCTTCCAGCAGTGCTATATGGAAACCAAATTTGCACCTCCCCAATTCTTACTGATGCAGCAAAATTCTATCTTGTGTTATGGCAGGAGGGAGTTTAATTTAAACAGTCCTGATTTCTCCTTTTACCACCTGTCCTTAAACAGAAAGGCATTTTGATTTTCCCCCTTTATAAGCAGTGGCGTGTTTCCCAACCCCTTTATTTCAGTGTGATCCAATTTCTATTAATAACCCCACAGCAAACTCAAGATAGGGTTAGTTTATTGAACAAAGAGAACAAAGAACAAAGAACAGTACAGTACAGGAAACAGGCCCTTCGGCCCTCTAAGCCTGTGCCGCTCCTTGGTCCAACTAGACCAATCGTTTGTATCCCTCCATTCCCAGGCTGCTCATGTGACTATCCAGGTAAGTCTTAAACGATGTCAGCGTGTCTACCTCCACCACCCTACTTGGCAGCGCATTCCAGGCCCCCACCACCGTCTGTGTAAAAAACATCCCTCTAATATCTGAGTTATACTTCGCCCCTCTCACCTTGAGCCCGTGACCCCTCGTGATCGTCACTTCTGATCTGGGAAAAAGCTTCCCACCGTTCACCCTATCTATCCCCTTCATTGGTACAAATTTCAAACATGGACCGGGGTGTCACAGCACAGCTCCCTGTCTGTTCATACAAATAGAGATGGAGAAAGAAATATTTACAGGGCAAAGACCACGGAGTAAAGAATTATTGATTCCCATGAGTCCAGAGTCCAGAATCACTGGTGTATTCCTTCAGAGGCCTGCAGGTTGAAAACCAATGCTGGATAATTCACTTTTCCAGTAGAATTGATTTCCATGATGAGATAGACATGCAAAGATTAATTATTTTTGTAAGCGATCATATAAAAGTTCCAGTAGATGCAGTGTAGATAGGGACCCAACATTCAACCTGGAGAGAGTCCCTTTTCTGAGTTGCTGCTTGGTAGATGGAAGATAGCAGACTGATTTGCAGTACGGCAAAACCAGGTTCTCTCAGTTATGGGGGTCATGTCATATGACTTCCACCTCTCCACTTTGGCTTTGACAAGGAGTGTATATTCCTTTGTCTCGGTTCCTGAGATTGTTAATGTTACAACCATAGTGAATTTGGAAGGAAGATTGCAGGGCTCTGTGTACGAGCAGACTAGTAGATGCTGATGGCTAGATCTAGTTTATGAAATTTAAAATAAAAGTTTATTTATTAGTCACAAGTAAGGCTTACATTAACACTGCAATGAAGTTACTGTGAAATTCCCCTAGTCGCCACAATCCGGCACCTGTTCAGGTCAATGCACCTAACCAGAAATGTAGATGATATCTGTATAATTCCCTTTTGAATCTGGCCTCTGAACCCACAGGCTTTGTTTGTGCCTCTTCAGACATAACGATGCGCACATTTCTTTGATACTGCCAGATTATCTCCTCTTGTTCAAAGGCCACAGCCAGACATGGCTTCAGTCATTTTTAAAAAGTTCATTGTGCAGTTTTAAACTTTTAGGAATTAGCTATGAAGATGTATATGTGTATTTTATAAAAATGTAGGGGGCGATTCTCCCCAAAAAATCCCAAGTGCCAAATTTGTATAAAACCTGAAGTAACTCCCATTGATTTTTTTAGCAGGATTTTCAAAATGAATCTCCCACACTTTGAGCACTGCACAGAGCCCCAGCGAGATTCACGTTGAAAATCAGTGGGCGGCCCGAGAGACCGGCTGCAAAGTACTGAGTGGGCCACAGTGCAAGCACCGATCTGTCAGCCCCTCATTGCCAGCGTCCTGACCACTGGCCAACCCCGTGACCACCCCCCCCCCACTGCTCTTGCGTACCTCCACCCCCTATCACTGGCCTCCCTGACCTCTCCAGGCCAGCACCCATCTCCCCGACCCCCCCCCTCTCCTCCCCGGCAGCCCTGACCACTCCCCCACCTAGATGGCCATCCCAGAATGCCCCCTTTCCTCTATCTGCCATCAATCCACCAGTCCCTATGCAGAGTGGCTGCAGGAACCCCTCACCTCCTTGGCACTGCCCAATGCCCAGTGGTCAGTGCCAAGGTGCCCCTTGGGGCATTGACATTCTGCCCCTTGGAAGTGTCAGGGGACCAGGCTGGCACTGTCCAGCAGGCAACCCTCCTTACCCACGACCTCCTGAAGGAGCCTCCATTGCCTCTGTTTCTTCCAGCGGGGTCGACCGCCAGTTCCCCAATCGTGGGATGCTGTTGTAAACCCGGCTGGAGTGAAACACGCTGGAGCCTTCAGTCCTGGGCCCGCTAATGAAATTTAAATTCAAATTTTAATATTTAAATCAGCTCCGCACTGATTTCCAGAAAACTTGGCGTTGGAGACGTCTGGAGACCATGCTGCCCAGGGGGAGCCCACTAAACGGCCTCCGTTGATGTTTCCCGGCTCACTGCGCTGCTAGAGCAGCAGGCTGGGAGAATCGCCCCCCCCCCCCTCCCCCGCGTAGTCTGAGGTAGCACCATTATGCTTGTGTAATAAACTGCTTAAAGGTAGCTTATCAGAGGTTTTCTGAAAATCCAAATAGATAATGGGGCGAATTTTCCTAGTCCACCCATCACGGAAATCATAGTGGGCGAGGGGGCGGATCATGGAAAGGTCCATTGACATTGGATGGGATTTTCCGGTTTCGGGGCGAGCGCGGCTGGAAAATCCCACCCAATGTCTATCGCATTTGTTTTCATTCATTTCCTTTGTGACTTCCACAAAGAACTCATATCAGATATGTAGGGCCCTATCTATTTATCAAGAAGCCTTTGTGAAGCAACTTGGGATGTTTCGCTACTCTCGAGGTGTTGTTTTTATGAGGTGGTTTGGGACATCCTGAGGTCTTGATCAGATGTGATATAAAAGCAAGATCTTTCATTACTATCTGACAGCTGAAGGACTGGCTATTTTAAGAGGGGAAAATCTAACCTCCAGACTGATAGTTCTATTAAAACCTACAGCTTTACAGAAAGAGATTGGGAACAGTATTAAGTTCTCAACTTTTGCAACATTCAGCAGTAAGATACTGAGAAATCCAGAGACTTGGGAATAACGGAATAGTGACAATGCTAAGGGGCACAGATGAAAGGTAGACTTGTTGGAAAAAAAAGGACCACTGGTATAATCTGTCTAACTCTTCAGAAGTCTGTACAGAAAATCCATGTCAACTAATGGAAAATGGAGGTGATGGCTCAGTGGTATTATCACTAGGCTGTCAAACCAAAAACTCAGCTAATGTTCTGGGAACCCGGGTTTGAATCCCACCACGGCAGATGGTGAAATTTGAATTCCATTTTAAAAAAATCTGGAATTAAGAATCTACTGATGACCATGAAACCTTTCATGAAACGGAAAAACACATCTGGTTCATTAATGTCCTTTAGGGAAGGAAATCTGCCGTCCTTACCTGGTCTGGCCTACATGTGACTCCAGAGCCACAGCAATGGGGTTGACTCTCAACTGCCCTCCAAGGGCAAATAGGGACGGGCAATAAAAATACTGGCCAGCCAGTGATGCCCATGTCCCTGAAAGAATAGAAAAAATCGGATATGCCTTGGAAATTCATGCAACCAACATACACTGAGGGGAAAAAAGCACAGCTCAAACAGTATGACAGCTAGAGTCTTTCAATGTGGGCCATTTATGAAAATGGATGTTCTTTGCATTCCTACCCCATGAGGGAGCTTCTTTCTCCCTTTGCTATATTAAACCCTTCTTTCCAGTTCGGAATAAAAAAAACTGGTTGTTGTTATCAAATGTCCTGTTACAGGTGAAATCTGCTACCACATGCAGCAGTTGAGGTGAATAGCATAGATCCATTTCAGGGAAAGTTACATAAGTACATGAGAAAGCAACTGAAGGTTATGCTGAGAGGGTGAGATGAAGCAGGGTTGGGAGGAGGTTCATTGACACCAACATGGCCAGTTGGACTGAACGGCCTGTTTCTGCTCTGTAAGATCGGCGTAATTTTATGTAAAAAAAAACTGTTGCACAATGCACGCCCGATTTACCTCAAAAGATATTAAAGTTTGCTGTGTGTGTTTTAAAAGGAAAACTGACACACGGCTCACTAGGAAAAGATGGAAGGATCTGTGATTACATTAACAGATGCCTCCGTGTATCAAGTTTAGTCTCCATGTGAGGAACAAGGCTAGTATATCAGTGACTTGGCAGAGAAGTGGCCAGAGACCAGTATCAGAGTTTAAAAATAGTAATGATGTCTGCTGCCACACCACAAGATGACTGCATAGCACTTGGAGAAACATATCCAGTGCAAGGTTTAGACATTTAGACTGTTGCTGTGAAGTGCCACTTTCTACCAGTCTGAAGCCATGTAAATGCTGCAGTTTGCGCTTTGCTGAGCTATTTGTAAAATAATGGCTGTACTGAACCATGGGTAAAATATAATAAAATCCATTAACATCCCGGCATAATGGAAAGAATTGTTTGCAATATAAGCAGGCAATGCTTAATGGTCTAGAAACTAGTCTCGCAGTGCCTGCTTATCTGGCAGTCTTTCGTCCACTAAGGCCCGAGTATAGTAGGCATGAATCCTGTATACTATTTTTGTTAGCACACCAAGTATAACATCAAACCCGTTCAAGCATCTTCCTCCACCCACCCCACCATACTGGGTGGGGGCAGAAAATATGCACCCCTTTACCATACCTGAAACCGGCATGAGGTACAAGGTATTGTATATTCAAATAAAGGGACTAATTCCTGTTTGGGCTGCCCTTTCCAGGGCTAATATTTATTGAGCAGCCTGTGTAGGCTGCACTGAGGGAAACCAGGCCTAATTGCTACTGCAAGGAGAAACCAAGAATCAAAGTTACCTCAGCATGGAGCGGGCAGGAATGCAGTGACCCTCCAGGTTCCAAAATAAAGTGAGTGCGGTCACTCATTAATCATTGCAATTGCTCACCCACCCCCTGCTCCTATCACCACATCCCATTGTCACTTGCTGCCCACATATCTACTGCATACCTCCAATTACCACACATTAACATTGCCAGACACCCCTCCAGTACCATACATTTCCCATCATTGTTCACCTCCCATTCACACTTCCATCAGCACCACTGTTTACCCACACCTTCCACTTCCACCAGCAACCCCTCACCCCCCCTCCCCGCCCCCTCCACCTCGCCACCTGCTGTGCTCCTGGCCCCAAGCTCTGTGCTCCCTCCCCAGGTCTCCCACCCACAGCCACAATTCCAGACTCCACTGGAAACCAGGCTCTGACACTGATCCAGATTCTGAATCCGGACTTCAGCCCCATCCTGATTGTAGACCCAACCCGTTACCTCATTAGCTTTGACATAATGAGGCTCAAAGCCCAATATCGAGAGTACCAGGGAACTCACAATTCAGGCACAGCCAGCATCTCTGTGCGCCCAACAATGAGTGCCCCTGAATTTCTGAGCCAATGGGTCTACGTGATTTACTTCTGTGTGTTAAGGGTCAACATCTCTGCAAAAATAGCCGATAGATTAACTTTTAAAACTTTATTTATTAGTGTCACAAGTGGGCTTACAAGAACATGGCAATGAAGTTACTGTGAAAATCCCCTAGTCGCCACACTCCAGTGCCTGTTCGGGTACACTGAGGGAGAATTTAGCATGGCCAATGCACCCAACCAGCCCATCTTTCGGACTGTGGGAGGAAACCGGAGCACCCGGAGGAAAGCCACACAGATACGGGGAGATCGTGCAGACTCCGCACAAACAGTGACCCAAGTCGGCAATTGAACCTGGGTCTCTAGACCAATGAGGCAGCAGTGCTAACCTCTGTGCTACCGTGCCGCCCATGTAACTATGTCATATATTTCTATGCTAACATCACAAGCAGTAAATTTTCAGCTTAGGCCTAATTAGCAAAGCTGCGTCAAGACTTAAATATCAAAAGCTGGGCGACAGTTACCGGAGATGCTTTTGTGGGTAGAATCTGTTTTTGTGTTCAAGGGCATAAATCATTGCGATATATAAAATATGAAATGTTTACTTCCTTTCCAGATCTGGAATTTGCACAGGAACTCTTGGATTACCGACGTCTAAATTTGTGTTCAAAATTGAACAAACCGGAAGGCAATTTGTACCAAAATAATCCTGTAATGTGAGTATCCTGACTGTCGGCTTCACTTACTGAGCAGCTCAGTAAACAGAATACATGAATAAGTCCATCTGACCACTTATAACATTCAAACAAAACATTTGATCCCTCTGTCATCCTGTGTCTGAGACAAGCAAGGGAGTGTTCCACATACTCCACTTAATAGACAGCTGCAGCTCCAATTTCCATCTTATAAGGCTGAAATATCGAATGGGTCTTTCCGAGTGTTACAGGAACCATATACCCATTGACAGAACCGAATATCCTGTGGGACAACTGCCCTGCTTTGTGTGTGTCACTAGAATGGACAAGATTTTGTTGTTCTTTGATGACTCAGATAGTTATGGTAGAGCATGCTCAGTAAAGAGGACATATCAACTTTTGGGCTAGGATTTTACTGTTCCTTCCTGTTGGGTTAGGAGGCAGGACACTGGTACAATGGTCGGGTGCTGCATCAACATGCTAGCCATTGAACTATTTTACCAGCAGCAGGAAGTGCCTTAGACCCCCACCGCTAACTGGAGATGGACCACTAGGTACACTAATTAAAGGGCCTAATTAAGGGCCATCGTCCCATGCCACTAGCATTTTGACATTGGCAGAGTGCCCCTGTGGAAATTAAGTTACAACAATTGCGGAAATTAAGTTATAACAATTGTGGAAATTAAGTTATGACAAACAACTCTTTCAAGTAATGGAAAATGCTTATTAGCAAACAAGGCTTTCAGTGAGGCCAGCGCTTGCGTACTCAGGATAAGCGACTAATCTAACCTTGTGTCAGTTTCATAAACATTGCATTCCAGGGCTTGGCCACAGGATGAAAACAAAGACAAGTTACCATGACAAATACCAAAAAACAAGATATATTGACATATTATGCTATTGAAGGAGACAGTTTTCAATTGGATAAGGGCAAAAAGCTATGCTATGGTTGGTGGACTATGTAGGCAAATGAAGGATTATAAATTCTATTGGTTGAAAGTACACACCAAACTGTATCAATTTGTAAGACTACTGGTGTTTTAACTGGTATATTCACTCTTATTGGCTAAAAAGTGCTATAACTGACACTGTGTGGAACTCTGTTAGAACACAATAGTGAAATTCACTGTGTCTGTTCTCCTTGCTAGCAAGTAAAAAAAGCTTAAAAGATTTAGGGCGGCACGGTAGCACAGTGGTTAGCACTGCTGCTTCACAGCTCCAGGGTCCCGGGTTCGATTCCCGGCTCGGGTCACTGTCTGTGTGGAGTTTGCACATTCTCCTCGTGTCTGCGTGGGTTTCCTCCGGGTGCTCCGGTTTCCTCCCACAGTCCAAAGATGTGCGGGTTAGGTTGATTGGCCAGGTTAAAAATTGCCCCTTAGAGTCCTGAGATGCATAGGTTAGAGGGATTAGCGGGTAAAATATGTGGGGGTAGGGCCTAGGTGGGATTGTGGTCGGTGCAGACTCGATGGGCCGAATGGCCTCCTTCTGCACTGTAGGGTTTCTATGATTTCTATGAGCACTCACTGTGCATTGTCTGGTTAATCCTCAACACCCCTTACTGCATGATGTCAGCTGTAAGGAAATTGCCTCCCAATGGTAATCCTTGGAGGGGCGGGACCCAATCTCATACAGAGGTTCAATGCATGGCCCAAGATGGGTAAGCTGGTTGTAAAGTTGGGCACCATAGCCTTGGCATCACTGCAGTAAGGTTTTCCACTCTGATTGCCGATGCCTGCATATCTGGCCCTGGCATAGGAATATATTTTTACTTTGCCTCGGGGCACCTCAAAATAGAGGTGCGCTCCCATTCTCCTCGTAGTCTCAGGAGCAGCCACCTCTCTTGGCAGCTCTGCTAAGGCCATGGAGGTGCCAGCCCTCTGATACGGCTGGCAGTGTGGAGAACCCACTCGCTTTTCTTAATCGGACGGCAGGCCTAGTGGCCATCTCTTAATTGACCGCTGCACAAGGTACTGCTATCTGGCCCCATGGGCTTGGGAATCGCATTTAATCCCGCTGTCGGGATTTAGCTCATGGTGGGGAAAATCTCAGGCTAGGAGTCCAAAACCTAAAGAAATATTCAAGGTTGGCTGCATCGGTAACTCAGCTGCTATGTTCACTGTTCACTGTGGAATGGAGTCGCACAAAGCCAATCTCAGCTGAGCTTGCAATAGGAGTGCTGGAGCTGGGCTAAAGAATAGGGGCGGCACAGTGGCACACTGCTGCCTCACAGTGCCAGGGACCCAGGTTCAATTCCCGACTTGGGCCACTGTCTGTATGGAGTTTGCCCGTTCTCCCCGTGTCTGCGTGAGTTTCCTTCAGTTGCTCTGATTTCCTCCCACAGTCCAAAGATGTGCAGGTTAGAGGGATTGGCCATGCTAAATTGCCCCTTAGTGTCAACGGGATGAACTAGGGTAGATGCATGGAGTTATGGGGATAGGGCCTGGGTGGAATTCATAGAATCATAGAATCATAGAAACCCTACAGTGCAGAAGGAGGCCATTCGGCCCATCGAGTCTGCACCGACCACAATCCCACCCAGGCCCTACCCCACATATTTTACCCGCTAATCCCTCTAACCTATGCATCCCAGGACTCTAAGGGGCAATTTTTAACCTAGCCAATCAACCTAACCCGCACATCTTTGGACTGTGGGAGGAAACCGGAGCACCCGGAGGAAACCCACGCAAACACGAGGAGAATGTGCAAACTCCACACAGACAGTGACCCGAGCCGGGAATCGAACCCGGGACCCTGGAGCTGTGAAGCAGCAGTGCTAACCACTGTGCTACCGTGCCGCCCGACCACCGAATTGTGGTCGGTGCAGATTCGATAGGCCGAATGGCCTCTTCCTGCACTGTAGGATTCTATGAAAGAATAAACAGGAAGGACACCAACCAGGTTTCCCATTCCGGCTTGCTGTCCTGAGTGCTGTGGGAAATGGTTGAGTGAAGAATTGGATTGGTCTCAGCTTCCTAGTTGAACAACTGGCCAGTATCCAAATGTCAGGATTACACATGAAAAGAAGAACTTGCATTTATGTAAGTGCTTTCTCTTATCTCAAGGCTCCTCAAAATGCTTTACAGCTAAGGGAAGGCAATGGCTGAGTGATATTATCGCTAGACTATTAATCCAGACACTCAACTAATGTTCTGGGGACCTGGGTTTGAATCTCGCCACGGCAGATGGTGGAATTTGACTTTGATTAAAAAATAGCTGGAACTAAGAATCTACTGATGACCATGAAACCATTGTCGATTGTCTGAAAAACCCATTAGTGAACCCATGGTTCACTAATTTCCTTTAGGGAAGGAAATCTGCCATCCTTACCTGGTCTGGCCTACATGTGACTCCAGAACCACAGCAATGTGGTTGACTCTCAACTACCCTCAGGCAACTAGGAATGGGCAATAAATGTATCAACCAGCCAGCGACGCCCATGCCCCATGAATGAATAAAAAAACGTACTTTTATAAAGTGGTGCTGCTTCCCATTGAGGACAAAGAGGAGACTTTTCACCGTGCATGTGCTGGGAGACCAGTGATAAATAGGTACGTTTTTGTGATTGGCTGCAACCAAGTCTGAGACTCTTGATGAAAATGATGGTGAGAATTGACCCAGAGGATTAGTGCAAGGAGGAGGTTTTTTTCTTTTATTAGTGTCACAAGTAGACTTACATTAACACTGCAGTTAAGTTACTGTGAAAATCCCCCAACTTCATTGCAGTGTTAATGTAAGCCTACACAGTGGAAGACACAAATAGTTTACCGAATATTAACGATAGAGGGTTGGTAGGAGGAGAGGTACTCAATAGAATTAACGTTACCAGGGAGGTAGTGCTTGGTAGACTAATGGGACTGAAAGTGGACAAGTCCCCGGGCCCGGATGGAGTGCATCCCAGGGTGCTGAAAATGTCAGAGGTAATAGCAGATGCGTTAGTGGTTATTTATCAAAATTCGTTGGATTCTGGGGTAGTGCCGGCGGATTGGAAAACGGCTAATGTTACGCCGCTGTTTAAAAAAGGAAATAGACAAAAGGCGGGCAACTACAGGCCGGTTAGCTTAACGTCTGTAGTTGGGAAAATGCTGGAATCCATCATTAAAGAAGAAATAGCAGGCCATCTGGATAAGAATGGTTCGATTAAGCAGACGCAGCATGGATTCATGAGGGGAAAGTCGTGCTTGACGAACTTGTTGGATTTTTATGAAGATGTGACGAGTGTGGTTGACAGAGGGGAACCGGTGGATGCGGTGTTTTTGGATTTCCAAAAGGCGTTTGATAAGGTGCCTCACAAAAGGTTGCTGAAGAAGATTGGGTCACACGGAGTTGGGGGTAGGGTGTTAGCGTGGATTGGGGATTGGCTATCCGACAGGAAGCAGAGAGTCGGAATAAATGGGTGCTTTTCTGGTTGGCGGATGGTAACTAGTGGCATGCCGCAGGGATCGGTACTGGGGCCTCAACTATTTACCATTTATATAGACGATCTGGAGGAGGGGACTGAGTGTAGGGTAACAAAGTTTGCAGACGACACAAAGATAAGTGGAAAAGTGAATCGTGTGGAGGGCATAGAAGGTCTGCAGAGAGATTTGGACAGGCTGAGTGAGTGGGCGAGGATCTGGCAGATGGAGTATAACGTTGACAAATGCGAGGTTATTCACTTTGGAGGAAATAATAACAAATTGGATTATTATCTAAATGGAAAAAAATTACAACATGCTACTGTGCAAAGGGACCTGGGGGTCCTTGTGCATGAGACGCAAAAATCCAGTCTGCAGGTGCAACAGGTAATCAAGAAGGCAACTGGGATGTTGGCCTATATCGCAAGGGGGATAGAATATAAAAGCAGAGATGTCTTGCTGCATCTGTACAGGGCATTGGTGAGGCTGCAGCTGGAATACTGTGTGCAGTATTGGTCCCCTTATTTGCGGAAGGATATTTGGCCTTGGAGGGAGTGCAGAGAAGGTTCACCAGGTTGATACCAGAGATGAGGGGTGTTGATTATGAGGAAAGACTGAGCAGATTGGGTTTGTACTCGTTGGAATTTAGAAGGCTGAGGGGGGATCTTATAGAGACCTATAAGATAATGAAGGGGCTGGATAGGGTAGAGGTGGAGAGATTCTTTCCACTTAGAAAGGAAGCTAGAACTAGAGGGCACAGCCTCAAAATAAAGGGGAGGTCAGTTTAGGACAGAGTTGAGGAGGAACTTCTTCTCTCAGAGGGTGGTGAATCTCTGGAATTCTCTGCCCACTGAAGTGATGGAGGCTACCTCGTTGAATGTGTTTAAATCACGGATAGATGGATTCCTGATCGGTAAGGGAATTAGGGGTTATGGGGATCAGGCGGGTAAGTGGATCCACTTCAGATCAGCCATGATCTTACTGAATGGCGGGGCAGGCCCGAGGGGCTAGATGGCCTACTCCTGCTCCTATTTCTTATGTTCTTATGTTCTTATACTTGTTGGTGCATAGGTGGAGGTTAAAGATAAAGAAAATAAAACCCAATCCATATTCTAATAAGTGTACGTCACGCCAAAATACCAACATCAGTCAATGGATGGGGAATGAAAGCAAATTACTGCGGATGCTGGAATCTGAAACCAAAAGAGAAAATGCTGGAAAATCTCAGCAGGTCTGGCAGTATCTGTAAGGAGAGAAAACAGCTGACATTTCGAGTCCAGATGACCGTAAGACCATAAGACATAGGAGCAGAATTAGGCCACTAGGCCCATTGAGTCTGCCCCACCATTCAATCATGGCTGATATTTTTCTCATCCCATTCTCCTGCCATTTCCCCATAACCCCTGATCCCCTTATTAATCAAGAACCTATCTATCTCTGTCTTAAAGACACTCAATGACCTGGTCCCCACAGTCTTCTGCAGCAAAGAGTTCCCCTGAATCGCCACTCTCTCGCTGAAGAAATTCCTCCTCATCTCTGTTTTAAAGGATCGTCCCTTTAGCTTGAGGTTGTGCTTTGACAAAGGATCATCTGGACTTGAAACGTCTGCTCTTTTGTCTCCTTACAAACGGATGAGGAATGGTACGTGAGTCATGACATTTTTGAAGAGGTAAGCAAATGTACATGTGTATTCAAATATATTGTTGGCATGGTGCATTTAATGGGTTTTTTAGTGATCAAGATATGCTACTAATAGTTGCCTACCAACAAACATGAAAAACAAGTTTAACTTATTTATTAATGTATAGTTTATTACAATTTTACAGAGAAAAATTTTTTTTTTCCCCCTAAAAAACCTTTTCCTTCATTATTGATACATTTTACATCTCCAAATTTAGCAATGTATATTACAGACAAGCAGCCTTATTACAGACCTGTCTAGACTTTGGGGTTGAAATCCTAAGAACTGGTGCAGTGTTTACAAAAATGCAGCCCCTGCGTCGAAATGTTGCAAAGCAACCGGGTATCCAAAAGCATGGCAGAAAATAATGGGGCAAGATCAGAGGAGCAAATGTGATCATTTATCAATCCAGCTTTTTTTTCCTGGTGGTAAAATATTAGTAATCGTAGCACTAAAACAACTTTCTTCATTGTGAGTTTGCAGTTTATTGTACAAGTAGAAGGCTTAATGCATTTGTATATAATTCCAGTGTCTCCCATTGTAACAGTGGTGCTAATGTTTAAAATTAAAACCAGCGAATCACTGTAGTAAGAGAAAGTAAGGAAGAAATTCTCCCCTTTACATTAGTGCCTTATCATGTAGATAAAATGTCTCAAGGCATTTTGTACCGTAAATTATTCATCAGAGTGCAGTGTTGTTGCTGGCAAACGAGGAAATGCATACAAACATTTTTCTCTCCGGTCTTATCTCGCTCAATAAATGACCCTGAGTCGAAGGTTGTGGGCTCAGTCTCCACCCTAGGAATCCTGTGCCATGCTAAGGGAGTGTTTCATTGTTGGAGGTAAAAGGTTTCAATGAGCTGTTAAGTTGATACCTGGCCACGTGCCTTCTCAGGTAGACATTAAAAAAACACATGGCACTATTCAAAGAATTGCATGAAAAGGTCTCCTTAACAATATTTATCCCTGAACTAACATCGCTGTAGATTATCTATTCATTTATTTCATTGCTTCCCTTCTATTTATTCATTCACAGAATGTGGGTGGCCATTCCTAATTGCCCTTGAGAAGGTGGTTGTGAGCATCCGTCTTGAACCTCGAGTCCATTCATACACCCTCCCGCCTCACAAACCCCCCCACCCTACCCGTGCTCTTCAGTGGGGTCTTCAGGGTGTTAGACCCAGGGAATAACGAAATATGTCCAAGTCAGAATCTTGTGTGACTTGTAGGGGAACAGGGAAGTTGTGGTGTCCCTGCCACCTGTTTGTGAGATCTTACTGTGCCCAAATTGGCAGTTTTGTTGCCCAACGTTACAATAGTAACTACACTTAAATAGTATTGAGCTTTACTTCACAGATAAAAGGCACTGAGTGCAACATGAGAGAGACTAAGTGGAATTAAAGGAGGGTTTCAAAAATATGAGAGAATGAGCGAGGGAATTGCATTACTTGGGGCCTAGGTAACAAAAGGTAAAACTGATCTCTGAACCCTTGAAGATGCAGTGAAGGGAAAGGAATAAATTTAAAAATAAATTTATTTTGCTCTATTATCCCTACAGCTGGATGGCACTGATGTGCATAATGTTAATAAACTGAAGGCTCCAACAACATTTTGATGCCATCATGGCATCAATTTTAGCTTTTGCTAGACAAACTCACTGCCTGAAAGGATGGTAGAGGCGGGAACCCTCACAACAGTTAAGAAGCATTTATATGGGCACTTGAAATGCCACAGCGTACAAGGCTGCGGACTAAGTGCTGGAAAATGGGATTAGAATAGAAACACTCTTACTGTGTTGTGAAACTCTTTGGAGGGACTGCGCTTGCCCCAATGCCAGAAAATTCCACCTGAGATCAACGGACATTTCTATGGTGCGTGTCCCGTCCGCTACGATTCCCATGGTGGGCGGGACGGGAAAACATCGCCCTATGGATCTATGAGGAGGGAAGAGGACAGAGTGATTGCATTGATCACTTGTGTCCCTGTGCAAAGGGCTGAGTCAGTTTAATGGATGGACTATACTCCCCCACAGAACTGTGATCATTAAACCAGCTTTCAGAGCCCACGTGAAGTTACCTATTGGGGTGGAGGATGGAGCAGTGGTTGGCAGTCAGAAGAGGGGTTGGGAATCCAATGACTTCAATAAGTATCTGAACTGTAAGTGAGGTGTTGGTGGGATCAGGCCTCAATGAGGTGCAACCTGATTAAGATATCGAAATCCAGGACCAGCTGGAAATGGGAGCGAAAGGAACAGCAGCAAGAATGGGATGGTTAAATTCAGGATCGCCATGTCTGGAGCACTACCACCCACTTCCTGGAAATTGACAGTGAAAATCGACTTCTGTACATTGACGCACAGCCTAGTCTACAATTTATCCTGAGATGTTGGGTACACATATCTAAAGCTGATCAAACATTGAACAAACCTATCCCTCCTTCAAAAATAAATGCTTGCTGTTTTAAAAGATGTGGAGACGCCGGCGTTGGACTGGGGTGGGCACAGTAAGAAGTCTCACAACACCAGGTTAAAGTCCAACAGGTTTATTTGGTACCACGAGCTTTCGGAGTGCTGCTCCTTCCCACTCACCTGATGAAGGAGCGGCACTCCGAAAGCTCGTGATACCAGATAAACCTGTTGGACTTTAACCTGGTGTTGTGAGACTTCTTACTGTTTTAAAGAAACTGAGCTCCACCCGTCCTACATTTTGATTTACAATCAAGTTTAAGTTCAACACCAATGAAAGGTTGAAAGGTATTTAAAAATGGGTTAACCTGAATCCAACTGTCAAAGAATTATCGAATCTCACAGCACAGACAGAGGCCATTTGGCCCACCATATCTGTGCTAGCTATCCAGTTTGTCCGCACTCCGCTGCGCTTTGCTCATAGCCCTGCAAATGTTTCCTTTTCAATTCTCAGTCCAATTCTGTTTTTAAAAGTTACTGGTGAATCTGCTTTCACCATCCATTCAAGCAGCGCATTCTAGATTGTACCAATTGTCAGACCATTGGGGTTCACTGCTTCTTTTTCCCATTATCTTAACTCGGTGTTGTCTTGCAACTAACCTACCCATCAATGGAAACAGTTTCTCCCTAAGTCCTCTTCATTATTTTCTAAGCCCCAGCTGAATTTATTTATTCAGAAGAACTATCGCACCAGCATCCACAATAAATACAAAACACAAACTGGTGAAATATTTGCAATGGAAAGATTCTATTCATTTAACTTTAAACTGCACCTTGGGATGATGGGTTAGGTGCGTCACTTGGCCAGGGTGGGGTAGGTTGGGTGGATGTGTGATTTCTGAGGTTGCCAGTGCATGGGTTCTGGAATAAGAACATACTGGGCATAATGACATGTTCTATGAAGCTCCCAGGTTAATGACTGTTTCTTGCAAAAAATATAGGCCAATGTGGAATTGTAAAAGGCCATTGAGCCTATGATGGTTTAGGTTTAAGTTTATTTATTAGTGTCACAAGTAGGTTTCGTTAACAGTGCAATGAAGTTACTTTGAAAATCCCCTGGTTGCCACATTCTAGCTCCTGTTCAGGTGCACAGAGAGAATTTAGCATGGCCAATCAACCTAACCAGCACATCTTTCGGACTGTGGGAGGAAACCGGAGCATCCGAAGGGAACCCATACGGACACGCGGTGAACGTGAAAACTCCGCACAGACAATGCCCCATAACTGGGAATCAGACCCGGTCCCCGCCGCTATGAGGCAGCAGTGCTAACCACTATGCTACCATGCTGCCCTACAATGAAAATATGAACTTTTATGAATATGCATTTAAGAAATCTACCCTATTTGTTTAATCTCCTGAGAGAAAGTCAATTGGAAAATCCAGCATTGCCAGTGCTTTGGGAAGTAAGGGAAAAGTTCACCATTCCTCAAAATATAGTGAATGAATATGTATTGGCGCATGGCGGGAGGGTGATTATTGTATAAAGTTACACAGAATTTACAGCCCAAACCATCAGGCCATTTGGCCAGATGGTTTATGCCGGTGCTTACGCTCCACATCAGCCTATTTACTGTCTACAAGAGACTTTCTGAAATCTGAAGAGCAAAGATTTGATGATCTGAAAGGCCAGTTATTCCAGGCGTGCTGATATTTTGATTAGGAGGCCGCGCTGCATTCATTCTCATCCTCCTCTTCTCTGCCTGACCAGTAGGCCCCACATTGTACAGCAATTGCAGACTTTATTTGAGCATTGATGAGTGGCCTTGTGCTTTGATCAGTTTTTAAAAAAAGTTTATTTATTAGTGTCACAAGTCGGCTCACATTAACACTGCAATGAAGTTACTGTGGAAATCCCCTGGTTGCCACATTCTGGTGCCTGTTCGGGTACACCGAGGGAGAATTTAGTATGGCTAATGCACCTAACCTGCATGTCTTTCGGACCGTGGGAGGAAACTGGAGGAAATCCATGCAGATACAACGAGAACATGCAGACTCCACACAGACAGTGACCCAAGCTGGCAATCAAACCCAGGTCCATGGCGCTGTGAGGCAGCAGTGCTAACCACTGTGTCACCCGTGCCATCCCGTTATCTTGTATTTTCTCCTGAATAGGTGCATAATTTTCAGTTTATAAAAAAAGAGGGATGACCAGAATACAAATCAATGCTTATGCTTGAGTGGTTTAATAAAATCCATCATATCCAATACCCTGCCAGAGTAAGTTGATGTACTGCCGTGCATCACTATTAATGACCTATCACACTGCCTCTCAACAAAATGTCTTCAGGTTTTTGGGGCTCACTTCTGAATGAATAGAAAACAGCTGTGCCACATGCTGTCAATGAACAGTAATTCCACAATATTTACAAACCAAAGCTTGCCTGATACATTTTTATATTTGTTTCTCATCTTTGACAACATTATTGTAAGCAGTATCTTTTTACCAGTAATTGGAATTATCGTGATGCAGGCTAATCTTCTGCAAATATAAGACTATGAGCTTCAGATACAATTCCAATCTTCAGAAATTTAAGTAACAGTCGAACAATTAAGATAAAAGAAACATGCTGAAAACCAAACGATTTAGCATTTGCCTTATCGAACATATCACCTGAGAAATTACCCTACCTTTTCATCATTTGGTACTTCTTCCTGCCAAGTTCAATTACTAGAACACATTCTTGTGTGTGTTCTTTTACGATACTTTTCAAATATTCACAACATAATCAGGGAAATTAACAGAAATAAGACCTTAACATAAAGATTGCTGCTATTTATTTTGTCGTATTATTCTGGCCCAATCTGAATGGGCATTGTGCCAGCGGAGACGAAGGGCAGTCCCTCAATGTGCAAATAGGGTTTAGCCAGATTCAGAACGAGATGGGATTGGGCAACGGGGCAGGATCATGATCCAGACTTCTGGCTGAAACAATTTCGCTAACGTTAGTGATCCAATAGAAATCATTTGATGTTTGCGCTGCGTCGAAGGGGTGATAGTGAGTCAGCTGCCCACTTTTTATGTGTCTGTCAATAAAAATTCCCATTGAAGTTTGGAAGAGATGTAAAATAGTTTGTTGACTCAATACCCAAGTTAAAATTGCCCCTAATGAATCCTGGCTCCGCAATCCCAAACCGCTATTGTAAAAATTGAACTTTAGTTGTCTGATTTTGTCCCTCAGAAACTTTGAGGGAGGTTTTTGAAAGCAGATTTTAGATGGCAGCTCTAGCCTTAGTCTCAATTTATGCTTCTTACTGGATGAGGGTATTGGTTTAAACCGATCTGAAAACTTCACATTAAGTCCAACAAATGAGCTTTCCCTCAGGGAAGTTCACATGATACGGAACCCGATCGCAGGCGCGGTGTGAATGTTTGCAAAACTTGCTCCCTCGCATTTTGTTCAAGTTCAAGTTTTAAAATGTATCGCCCCCAGATATGACCGACAAGTGATGAAGCCATCGATGGGCGGAATTTTCCGGTTGCGCTCACCCCAAAACCGGAAATCCTGCCTAGGTTCAATGGACCTTTGCATTGTCCGCCCCCGCCTGCCCACTACGATTCCCGTGGTGGGTAGGACGGACAAATTCACCCCATCGTGTCACAAACACATGCTTATTAAAGGAACCCAAACAACACTTAGTAAGAAGTCTGAAGTTCTCAGGCGCGACGCTTCTTGAACATTGCAAATTGGATATGAACTTGTTGATCTTAAACCTCCAGATTTTCCAAATATCATGATGGTCAATGGCATTGTCATCCCATTGCATCCCCGCTGTTACATATCTCTGAAATAGAGCCTTGGTCAGACTCCGCCTGAACTACTGCATTCAGGTTTGGGCCCTGCACCTGAGGAAAGGTATGTCAACCGTGGAGGAAGGGATTTAACAGAACAACATCAAAATTTAGAGGGCTACATTATGAAGGCAGGTTGCATAAAATTGGCTTGAAATCCCTTGAGTATAGAAGGTTGACGAGTGATTTAGTTGAGATGTTTGAACTGTTAAAAGGATTTGGTAGGGCCGATGCAGAGAAACAATTTACTCTTGTGGGGGAATCAGGAACAAGGGCAATAATGCCTAAATGTGAGCTCAGCTATTTAGAGGTGAAATCTGGGACCACATTTTCACAGAAAAGGTGGTGGGAATCTGGAACTCTCTCTCCAAAAGGCCGGGAATACTGGGACAATTGAATCTTTCATGGGTGAGATTGATAGATTTTTTCGAAAAAAGGAATCCAAGAATATGGACTAATGATTGGACAATGGAGATGAGGTGCTGATCATCCCTGATCTACTTGAGTGATGGAGCAGCCTTAAGGAGTTGAATGATCCACTCCAGTTCCTAATGTTCCTTCATGAAAATCCATTTGGGGCTATTGGGATTATAGACTTCATGGAAGTTGACAATATGTTTGAGGTGATGGTGGACAAGTACTAGGTGTCCCCGACCCCGCACCTTCACTACCAATTGAGGCAGTTGGATATCTATCTTTCCCATAAGTGATTAAATTGGGAAAGAAGTATCCAGTGGCACTATTGTAGACTAGATTCCTTCGTTCTTCAAGAAAGACGGATTTCTGGAGAATGAGGTGACCATGGTATATAGAAGGCAACAGTGAATTAACGTGGGAAGCAAGTGGTTTGCCTGGGGCCTGCTTAATTTCCCACAGGAGGATAGGGAGGAATCTTCAGCAGAGGCCTCTTAAATTAACTACAGGTCTCTAGTTTATTATCTTATCCCAGGCAGTGGGGAAGAAGATGGTGGGCGCACGGTCCTGAAACCACCCATAGTGTGGGAAGTGAATAAGTAAGCCTGGGGATCTGTTCTTGTCTACTACGATGTGGGGGCGGGGGGGGTGTGGGTGTGTGTTGGTGGAGGGGAGGGGGGGGTGCGTGGCTGTATGCCTTTCAGCTCTCTCATTTTTACTGGGATATCCAGACACAGCACAGTTGAGAGAAACAGCAAGAATCCCTAATCTGCATTCAGACATTCCCCAGAGTCATCCCGCAAGCCAAAATTCTCAATGCGCTGCCGAGATCAAAGTTGCTGCCTAGGATACGCATCTAACATGGTTGTGCGAATCTGCCCTTACTGCGTTCACTAAGAGAATATTCCAGGTTGTCCTGATCAATCCAGTGGTTGAAAATGAAGTGTTGAGGAATCAGCAGACGCAAATTCATGCATTGCAACCGTTGAAGGGAAAGATTGCGTTGCTCTTGGCGAAGTAGCAACAGGATTTGTTACTTCAGCAATCCATCCCGCTTTGTGAGAGAAGGAAGGATGCAAGATTTTGCAAATATGCACAGAGACACCAGAGATCTCTACAGCAGTAACAATACCTAGATAGAAGCAAATTACTGCGGGTGCTAGAATCTGAAACAAAAGCAGAAAATGCTGGAAAATCTCAGCAGGCCTGACAGCATCTGTGGAGAGAGAATAGAGCCAACGTTTCGAGTCTGATTGACTTTCATCCAGATTTGAAACTTTAGCTCTGTTCTCCCTCCACAGGTATTGTCAGGCCTGCTGAGATTTCCCAGCATTTTCTGCTTTTGTTGCAGTGACAATATCTACCCCGAAACACTAACGTACAAACAGAAGTTGCAAGTGTCACTGTCTAATGCACTTACACTAAAGAACAGCAACGGAAAGACAATGTTGAATGCCATTCTGCCTTGGTGCCTTACAGCATATGGAAATATTCAAACTCTGTCTGAACAGCTGGATTTCAAGAAGATTACAACACAACAATTAATTTGGTGGCTTTTCTTTTTAAATTGTATTGTACAAAAACGTTGCGCTAGAATGAAAGTGTGTCTCCAGCGATAATCTGAATGCTGCATACATTTTAGACAAGTGGCATTTGTTAGATTAGTAAAAGCACAGTATTGAAAGAGATAAAAGCATTTTTAAGTTGAAGTGAGTGTGAAGAAATGATCTTTGGGCTAACCTACTCTGTGATAATGGTTTTGCTTCCATAACTATCAAAAGGCAACCCTGGTAAATGTTCAGTATTAATTAAATGCAGCATGTCTAATATCAATCCAATCACTGTACAAGGGTCAACCACATTATCCTGGTGGTTCAAAAACTTCTCTTTACAGATAGCGGGAGAACTCCTTTCTACACAAAACAAGTCGTGACCCAGGAGAGATGCATATTCGAATTGCGGCGAAACACTTTGTCACAGTGATGATTACAGTCAAGGATGTCGGAGGGATTCTTTTTGAAAAGATGTCATTTTTCTCTGGCTGAAGGATTGTAACTGTACTGTGGGCCCTCCCAGCTTATACTGCAAAGATCAGTCGCACGATGCACTTCCCACTTGTAGACTGGAATCTCAGTGCTAGAAAACTAGGGACAAAGTGACATTCTTGAAGGCACTAGTGCTATACACCTCGGCACCTTGTGCTGTATTTCGTAAGCTCGGCTTGTCACAAGCACTTTCAACTCCAGTTATACAATTGACTCTTTAATATCCTTTGTGTCGGAAATCCAGTCTACTGGTTTGGCTGCAGTCACTGCTGCTTCTAGAGGGGTCACCGCTGCTTCCACGGGGGTAATTGCAGCTTCCAGAGGGGTAACTGCCATTTCCAGATGGGTTTTTGCTGCATCTGGAGGAATTGCTGGTGCTTCTTGAGGACTTGCTGTTTCTTCTGTGGTTGTCGCTTCTTCTGTTGACGTTTCTTCCGTGGGAGTAGATGTCACTTCTATAGGAGTTGTTGGTTCTGCTAGAGCTAAGGGTGGCGTACTTTCTCTGTCAGGTTGGTATTTACCATAGTGTTGACTCATTCGAGCAGCGAGCAATCCTTCTTTCTCTGGAGCCTCTTCATCAGGCAGAATCGCATCTGTTACACTCTGGCGGTACAAGTAGGATGCGTGTTTGACAGACCGTTTCAGCAAGTGACGCCGGAAAGCTCGTTGAATTTTGATTGCACAAACCTCCTCCTGCTTCCGTCGGAGTGTGGTGGTTATGGGTTCGTACGAGACCTTGGAAGGATTGGCAGCCATGAACTTCTCCTCCATTGACTCCTTCAGGGCATCCATCTCGCCAGATTCACCCAGCACCTCCTTGGTCAATGCAAAGAGTATGTCCAGGCAGTGGATCTTGTCACCCGACACCATTGGCAGATCCATGGTAACCAGTTTGATTTTATTTGGCTTGGCAATCCGCAATGGATCCTGCAGCGTATCGACAAAGTCAGAGAGCCGGGCGTACTCAACAAACTGCGTGGCTTCCGGATCGAACTTCTCCCACACTTCGTAGAACATTTCAAAGTCGTCCTCGCAGAGGGGCTCAGCACTCTCCTCAGTGGCCACATTGAAGTTCTCCAATATGATGGCGATGTACATGTTCACCACAATCAGGAAGGAAATGATGATGTAGCCAACAAAAAAGATGACCCCCACCATGGGGTTTCCACAATTCCCTTTGGTATCGGTACCTGGATTGGCCACGTGGGGGTCGCAATCTGGGGGGCCGCTGTTCATGATGGGTAGGAGCAGGCCATCCCAGCCGGCTGAGGTGGTGATCTGGAACAGGCAAATCATGCTGTTGCCAAACGTTTCAAAGTTGAACATGTCATCAATAGCCGCTTCCTTTTTCACATAGGCAAAATTGGACATTCCAAAAATGGAAAAGATGAACATGACCAGAAAGAGTAAAAGGCCAATGTTGAACAAGGCAGGAAGTGACATCATCAAGGCAAATAGGAGGGTTCGAATTCCTTTGGCTCCTTTGATAAGTCGAAGGACGCGGCCAATCCTGGCCAACCTAATGACTCGGAACAGGGTAGGTGACACAAAGTACTTCTCTATTATATCGGCCAACATGATACCTGAAACAAATAAAAAAAAGGGTGATGTGAGTAATTATTTACACCAGAAAGGATAATTGCAAATGGCGGAGAATGAAACAAAAATGGAAAGTTGCATTGGGCTGGTTAACATGAATGAGAAAGATACATAGATTCTTCAGTTTCCACTGAAACGTTCGAGCTGGTGACCAACTCCATACATTTCCAACACTTCCAGTTCCTATTTGGAACAAAGAACAAAGAAAAGTACAGCACAGGAACAGGCCCTATGGCCCTCCAAGCCTGTGCCAATCAAGATGCCCTAACTAAACCAAACTGAACTAAAAAAAACTTTCTGCCCTTACTTGGTCTGTATCCCTTTATTCCCTCCCTACACATGTACCCATGCAAATGCATCTTATACTTTTAAAACCATCCCCCAAAATAAATATATTTGGGTAGATTTTGACACTCTGCGATAGCATAAATTGGGTGGTGAAGAGTTGGTAGCCCGTGACAATTCCCCAATTGGAATTTTAGGGAAAGGAAAATTTGCCCTATTTTTCCAGCATTTTTGGTCTTCATTTGTGTTAAACTCCAAACCACGATTCCCCCATTTTATGTCTGGTAAATTGGCACAGAATGGGATGACAGTCCCTCCTTTTCACTCCAGGGAATCTCTCAGTGGGATAACACTGCAACATACCTGGAAGGAGGCATTGTAAGAGGACTTGAGGCAGCCCATTGCAGCCTCTGGAGCTGACTGCCTGGTCCATGCTGCATGTTAGCTATGGGAGCCCTTGCAACAGATGGTCCATCTCCACACTTGGCTGGTCACTGATCTGGAGGCTTGGATCAGTTGATTTTGCAATGTCACTGTGAGGGAGGTACACTATTGAGGTGCATGGGGGAAGTTTGCCCAGGATTGCCACATATGGCGCAACATAATTTTTAAAGAATAGATGTGGCCTCCTTCAAACACAAGCTCATATCAGAGGCAGAGAGACAACGCAAGGAAAGGAAATTCCAAATCAGCAACTCATCTGAAATTCAATCATCTGACGGTATCTTGCCCTACTTGCAGAAGAATCATCCAAGCACAGGTTGGCCTTAGCAGTCACCTATGTACCCACCAGTACCCTACCAAATACCCCAAATGATGAACATAGAATCCCATAGAGTCCCTACAGTGCAGAAGGAGGCCATTCCGCCCATCAAGTCTGCACCGACCACAATCCCACCCAGGACCTATTCCCGTAGCCCCTCAAATTTACCCTGCTAATCCCCCTGACACTAGGGTCAATTTAGCATGGCCCATCAACCTAACCCGCACATCTTTGGACTGTGGGAGGAAACCGGAGCACCCGGAGGAAACCCACGCAGACACGAGGAGAATGTGCAAATTCCACACAGTCACCCGAGGCCGGAATTGAACCCTTGGGTCCTTGGTGCTGTGAGGCAGCTAACCACTGTACCACCGAGCCACCCATGGTCATCTTCGCCTTGAAGGATGAAGAAGAAGGCATGAAAGGATACCAGAAGGTGGATGAAGTCTTTCTCTGGTGCAGACTGACCTGTAATATCCATTCATTTCTCTTCCTCATGAGAGGAGGGAATTCCTAATGGATTTCCCTTTACCCCAGTATCATGGCGACATCAGAGAAAATGGCAGTGCCACAACACTTGGCACAAAGCCTCCTGACTAGTTAAACGGAAACAAAAATGCAGATAAAGGTTCTGAATGGTACAGATCTTACCCTAGCAGCCTGGAAGTCCATTTTGTACGTGTGAATAGATGAATGAAAGTCATAATGAAAAGCCAGAACATTGCATGCATGTCTAATGTCATTGATTGGGCGGGTTGATTTTAATATAATTAACTGCAAACTAACAGGCACTTCTCGAACAATGATAAAAAATTCAGGGACATTAAGCAAATGCAAGTCATGCAGAAGATGTCTCCAACCACATTTTGTGATTAGTTACAAAATTTACACCCATCATTGTATTACTCAGGAGGAATCAGTTGGAAAATCTATCCGACAATGTTGGGTTATAGGGGGAAAAATTAATTTTTCAAATCTAACTTCGGGATAACCTTTGGTCAATACTTTTTTCTGATAGCTCAGTGCGGTGATAATTTTGGATGAATAACCATATTCCACCACTCCAAGCACCACATCGAACTCCAAAGTGGCACTGAATCACCACACCATGGCAAACAATGTAACATGACAAGCATTCACCAACAGAGGCTGCTCTCAGAAGTGTGTACTGCCCTCATAATTATATAGAAAGTTAAGCTATTTGAGATAGTGGAGTGGGTTAGTACAGTGAGGTAGATTTTGACATTCATATGTAGCGTCCAACTCAAGTTGACATGAATTACATTTGGACATTCCAACTTAGTTCCTGGTGCCATGAATCAAAAACCAAAACCTAAAATGCTTCTAATTCAATAGCACGGTGGCACAGTGGTTAGCATTGCTGCCTCACAGCACTAGGGACCCGGGTTCAATTCCCGGCTTCCCATCTGTGCGGAGTCTGCACTTTCTCCCCGTATCTGCATGGATTTCCTCCGGAGGCTCCAGTTTCTTCTCTCAGTCCGAAAGACGTGCTAGTTAGGTGCATTGGGCCACGTTAAATTCTCCCTCTGTGTACCTGAACAGGTGCCGGAGTGTGGCGACTAGGGGATTTTCACAGTAATTTTGTTGCAGTGTTAATGCAACCCGACTTGTGACACTAATAAATAAACTTTAAAGTGGCGCATGATAGCTGATGTGAGAAATGGGATATAGTTGATCTTACTCTTCAGAGATTGAGGCTATGGCAGACTCCCCGTAGGAGAGCAGCACTCCTCCTGACATAGGAGTGCTTGATGCAATTGGGGAAGGACAATGAGTGCTAGTCTAGCTTTGGGGTGGGGGAGAGAGGGGAAGAACTCAAAAAGCAGATTTCCAATAAAAAATGGAGATGAGCTTCTGACTTACCCACAATAGACAGAATCACCACAACAAAGTCAAAGATGTTCCAGCCAATGGTGAAGTAATAGTATCTTAGAGCGATGATCTTGAGCACGCATTCACTGGTAAATACAACAATAAACACCAAGTTGATCCAGTAAAGAATTTCTGTTTTTTCTTTACTTTGGTCGTCCGTTTCTACCATCATGGTCACCATATTGAGGCAGATGAGAATCATGATGAAGATATCAAAGGCTTGCTTGTTGACAAAATCAAAGAACACTCCTTGGCATTTATTCTGGGGGTGGGTGGGAAAGGAACAGGAATGAGCTGCCACTGTATAAATACATTGATTACAATTCATCTTATTACACCTGACCAATATTTGTCCATGGAAGGAGAAGGTATAGATCGTAAGATAGTTTGAACAATTCTACACAATTCATGGGACATGGTCTTCAACATGTTTTAAACCAATCAAAGTTTAATATCTGAACTACCAGAATACAACATGTGACTCATCAACGCAAAAACAGAAAATGTGGAGAAACTCAGCAGATCTGACAGACCCTTGGATAAGGGTCACCCAGACCTGAAACGTTGGCTCTATTCCCTCTCCACAGATGCTGTCAGACCTGTTGAGTCTCTCCAGCATTTTCTGTTTTTGTTTCAGATTCCAGCATCTGCAGTAATTTGCCTTTATATCATTTGACTCATCAATTTACCAGATTTGTAATCAATCCATGATGTTTGCAGCGAAATGTATGTATAATGTGCTTGTAAACTGACTGGCAGATTTTCAGCAGTGCTGTGTAGGACATTGATTAATGTTTCAAATTTTCTGAAAAGAAATCAAAGGCCATTTAATTAATGGCAAAGTTGAATAAAATTGACGCAGACAATTGTGTTCGAGGATAATGATTCATTTTATTAACAAAGATTTTTCGGCATTCTCAGTTGGGCTGGCTGCTGGTCTCCAGACAATACATGTTCCTAGTGATGGTTGCCCTTTTCTCACTCTGTACATCACTGACAATGTGGGCCAAGGTGAGACCTGGAGAGAGAGGCAGAAATTCCTCATCCCAAGCCTGTGCTGCTAAACCCCGCTGTTACAGTGATGTGAGATTAAGTAGGCTGCATATGTGCCAAGAGCAATATATTGTGGATGCTCGAATCTGAAACAAAAACAGAAAATGCTGAAAAATCTCAGCAGGTCTGACAGCATCTGTGGAGAGTGGATAGACATGATATGGAGATGCCGGCGTTGGACAGGGGTAAACACAGTAAGAAGTTTAACAACACCAGGTTAAAGTCCAACAGGTTTATTAAGAAGGGGCTTGGGGCTCCGAAAGCTTGTGTGGCTTTTGCTACCAAATAAACCTGTTGGACTTTAACCTGGTGTTGTTAAACTCCTTACTGAGAGTGAATAGAGCCAACGTTTCGCGTCTGGATGATCCTGACTCAAAACACTGCCTCTATTCTCTCTCCACAGATGCTGTCAGACCTGCTGAGATTTTCCAGCATTTTCTGTTTTTCTATGTAAATGTCAGCTTGCTTCAGAAGTCACACACTCATTTCTGAGTAGAAGGTTCAAGCCTCACTTCAGGAGCACACAATAGACAAGCACATCAGTGCAGTACTGAGGGAACGCTACACCATCATAGGATCCATCCACGAGTAAGATTAAACTGAGGTCCTGTCTGCTCAAGTGACACTTTGAAGAAGAGCAAAGGTGTTTTCTAGTGTCCTGATCAATAGTTATCAACACCCATTAAAATAAATGATATGATTATTTGTCTCATCACACCGGGTGGGATTTTGTGTGCAAAATTTGCTGTCATGTTTGCTGACCTGACATCAGTGATTACATATCAAAAGTAATTCATAGGCTGTAAAGCATTCTGGGGTGTCCTGAGGTCACGATACAGGTTGAGTACATGCAAGTCACCATTTTTGTTTCCTTTGTGACGTTTTCCCAGGACTGGCCAGCAGAACGTACACATGTCACTCCTCCTATCAATACCATCGCCAGAGCAGCACTGGAGGGACCCCCACCCAAAATGACAGGCAGCAGATTGAAGATATGTTAAATTTGGTGTACAGAGTTCCCCTGGGACTCCTCCCCAAGCCATACAGGAGAAGGTCTTTGAACACAATACACTCCTCATAGACTCTCCATTTTCATTTGAAGATTCATTGATATCTAGATTAACACTTACATTTGGTCTTGGGATGGGTTTCTGTGGTTTCTTTGAGCCAAGCTTCTTCATAGCATTGTAGTATTTCTTCTGTTCTTCTGTCATAAAGATATCTTTTCCTCCAAAGTGAAGATAAGAACATTTACAATTATTTAATGAAACTTTGCTAATATTCAATGCATTCAATGAAAGAAAAATGACTGCTCTACGATCATAAGGAGCAGGAGTAGGCCATTTGGCCCCTCGAGCCTGCTGCATCATTCAATAAGATCATGACTAACCTGATTGTGGCCTCAACTCCACTTTTTTGCCTGTCCCCCATAATGCTTGTAGATCAAAGTTCTGGCTAACTCAAACCTGAGTGAAATTCAATGACCCAATCTCCACTGCTATCCAAGATAGGGATTTCAAAATGATCACGACTCTCTGACAGAAAGAATTCCTCTCCATCTCCATCTTAAATGGACGATCCATTCTTATAAAACTGCGCACCCTGGTTCGACATTCCCCAGGAATGTCGTGTAATTCCTGAGAACGAATATGTATTTTTAAAAGCACATAGTCAACATTGGAACTAATAAATAATCTGGAATAAATAATCTCAAATACCTTGGAAGCAAACTCCTAGATAGAGTGGCACAATGGTTAGCACTGCTGCCTCATAGCGCCAGGTTCAATTCCAGCCTCAGGTCACTGTCCGTGTGGGATTTGCACATTCTCCCTGTGTCTGCGTGGGTTTCCTCCGGGTGCTCTGGTTTCCTCCCACAGCCCAAAGGTGTGCGGGTTAGGTTCATTGGCCATGCTAAATTGACCGTAGTGTCAGGGGGATTAACAGGGTAAATGCGTGATGTTACAGGAATAGGGCCTGGGTGGGATTGTGGTTGGTACAGACTAGATGGGCCGAATGGCCTCCTCCTGTACTGTAGGAATTCTATGACTCTATGAAGTTCTGTCTAACTCCACCCTGAGTAAATTCAATGACCCAACCCCCACTGCTATCCAAGGTAGAGATTTCAAAATGATCATGACCCTCTGACAGAAGGAATTCCTCCCCATCTCCGTCTTAAATGGATGATCCATTCTTA
The DNA here is from genome assembly GCF_964213995.1 of Mustelus asterias. Taxonomy (NCBI): domain Eukaryota; kingdom Metazoa; phylum Chordata; class Chondrichthyes; order Carcharhiniformes; family Triakidae; genus Mustelus; species Mustelus asterias. The sequence continues at coordinate 78,278,285 of NC_135811.1, read as the reverse complement.
TAAAACCGCGCACCCGAGTTCAACATTCCCCAGGAATGTCATCCAATTCCTGAGGACAAATACATATTTTTAAAAGTGCATAGTCAATGTAGGAACTAATAAATAATCCAGAATAAATAATCTCAAATATCTCAGAAGCAAACTCCTAGATAGAGAATAGGGTGAACAAGGAAACATCCTCTAAGCATCAACACTGTCAAGCCCTCTCCTCAGCATCTTGTGTGTTTTAAGATCACTGCTCATGCTTCTGGACTTGAGTAAGCATGGGCCATATCTGTTCCATCTTTCCTTATAAGGCAATCCCTTCATCCCAGGATTCAACTGAGTGAACTTTCTCTAAACTCCCTCGGATGCAAGTACATCCCTCCTTAAATAACCAGACCAAAACATACATACAACCATACAAAATAGGAATAGGCATTTTAGTCCCTCGAGCCTGCTCTGCCATTAATAAAATTACAGCTGATCTGATTGTGTCCACGATGGCACTATCCAACCTATTCCCGATACCCTTTGTTTCCCTTGTAGGGCAAGAATTGACCTGCCTCTATGTTAAAAATATTCAGTCAGCCGCCTCTGCCATTCTCTGGGGAAAGAGTTCCACAGACTGGAAAGTATTGGAAAGGATTATAAGAGATATGGAAAGGATTATAAGAGATAGGATTTATAATCATCGAGAAAGGAATAATTTGATTAGGGATAGTCAACACGGTTTTGTGAAGGGTAGGTCGTGCCTCACTGATGCGTGATATTACTCACGAGGCTTGAGATGCTCAAGGAAATAAAGGCTTTTATTTACTATTACAACGAAGCTACCATATATAGTATACGATCCCAGACTGAGGGGTCCCAGACAGAGCAGTGACCTTTATACCTCTCCCAGGAGGCGGAGCCCGACTGGGATGTACCATAATAACTATAATACAGGTAGAACAGCCCAACCCTAACCCCAACAGTAACAAGTAGAACAACCCATCCCTAACCCCAACAGCAACATAGATACAGACTCGTAGTACTGGCCAGACCCTGGCTCAGTACTACCTAGTGGGAACCAACGATGGTTCACCACACTCACAAACCTTATTGAGTTCTTTGAGAAGGTGACCAAAGAGGTGGATGAGGGTAAAGCAGTTGGTGTGGTGTATATGGATTTATGTAAAGCGTTTGATAAGGTTCCCCATGGTAAGCTATTGCAGAAAATACGGAAGCATGGGATTGAGGGTGATTTAGTGGTTTGGATCAGGAATTGGCTGGCTGTAAGAAGACAGAGGGTGGTGGTTGATGGGAAATGTTCATCCTGGAGTTCAGTTACTAGTACCGCAAGGATCTGTTTTGGGGCCACTGCTGTTTGTCATTTTTATAAATGACCTGGATGAGGGCGTAGAAGGGTGGGTTAGTAAATTTGCGGATGACACTAAAGTCGGTGGAGTTGTGGACAGTGCGGAAGGTTGTTGCAGGTTACAGAGGGACATAGATAAACTGCAGAGCTGGGCTGCGAGGTGGGAAATGGAGTTTAATGCAGCAAAGTGTGAGGTGATTCACTTTGGAAGGAGTAACAGGATTACAGAGTACTGGGCTAATGGTAAGATACTTGGTAGTGTGGATGAGCAGAGAGATCTTGGTGTCCATGTGCATAGATCCCTGAAAGTTGGCACCCAGGTTGAAAGGGTTGTTGAGAAGGCGTATGGAATGGTAGCTTTTATTGGTAGAGGGATTGAGTTTCGGAGCCATGAGGTCATGTTGCAGCTGTACAAAACTCTGGTGCGGCCGCACTTGGAGTATTGCGTACAGTTCTGGTCGCCGCATTATAGGAAGCATTAGAAAGGGTGCAGAGGAGATTTACCAGGATGTTGCCTGGTATGGTGGGAAGGTCTTATGAGGAAAGGCTGAGGGACTTGAGGCTGTTTTCATTAGAGAGAAGGTTAAGAGGTAACTTAATAGAGGCATACAAGATGATCAGAGGATTAGATAGGGTGGATAGTGAGAGCCTTTTTCCTCGGATGGTGATAGCTAGCATGAGGGGGACATAGCTTTAAATTGAGGGGTGATAGATGTAGGACAGATGTCAGAGGTAGGTTCTTTACTCAGAGAGTAGTAAGGGTGTGGAATGCCCTGCCTGCAGCAATAGTGGACTCGCCAACATTAAGGGCATTGAAATGGTCATTGGATAAACATATGGATGATATTGGAATAATGTAGGTTAGAGGGGCTTTAGATTGGTTTCACTGGTCGGCGCAACATCGCGGGCCGAAGGGCCTGTACTGCGCTGTAATGTTCTATGTTCTAGACTCACAATCCTCAGAGAGGAAACAAATTCTCTGCATCTCCGTATAAATGGGAGGACCCTTATTTTTAAACTGTGTCCCCTAGTTCGAATCTTTCCCACAAGGAAACATCCTTTCAGCATCCATCCTGTCAAGTCCCCTTCGCATCTTCTATGTTTCAATAACATCACCTGTCATTCTTTCATCTCCACATCATTCTTTTAAACTCCAATGGACTCAGGGGGTGGCGATGGCCTAGTGGTATTATCACTAGACTATCAATCCAGAAACTCAGCTAATGCTCTGGGGACCCGGGTTCGAATCCCACCACAGCAGAGGTTGGAACTTGAATTCAAATGAATTATCTGGAATTAAGAATCTACCGATGACCGTGAAGCCATTGCCAATTGTCAGAAAAATCCATCTGGTTTATTAATGTCCTTTACGGAAGGAAATCTGCCATCCTTACCTGGTCTGGCCTATATGTGACTCTAGAGCCACAGCAATGTGGTTGACACTCAACTGCCCTTGGCAACTAGGGATGGGCAATTAATGCTGGGCAGCTATTGCCCTCCTAGACCAGAAATTCCCATCCAAGGGCAACAAACCTTTAATTGGTCCGTCAAATTTTCTGTCCCGCCAGTTATGATTCCTGTGGCAGGAGGGACAGAAAATCTCGCCCTCTGTATCCTGTTAGTTCACCCTATTCTCTATACGACCATAAGATGTAGAAGCAGGATTAGGCCATTCGGCCCATTGAGGAGTTTGCTTCCAAGATATTTGAGATTATTTATTCTGGATTATTTATTAGTTCCTACATTGACTATGTACTTTTAAAAATACATACTTGTTCTCAGGAATTGGGCGCTGGTGGCAAGGCCACATTTATTGTCCCACATTTATTGTCCATCTCTGAGGGCTTTCAGAATCAACTGTGCTGTGTTGGACTGGAGTTATACATACTGCAAATGTGTGTAAAATGGCACGTTTCCTTCACTGAAGGATATTAGTGAACTAGTTGAGTTTTTATGATATTCCGGCAGCTTTTATCTTATCTGGTGCCTGCCGACAAATCGACTGGATTTAACCTCCCAATTTTCCATAATGGGATTTCTACCACAACATTCAAACTTCACTTTGCTGTAATCTGTTTTCTCCTCATGGTCATTTTACATTTGTTTCCTATTTCAGATAACCAGTATAGTCAACAGACAATCCCAGGTCAGGAACAGCACAGTTCAATGGAAAATAAAGTTATTATTTAAAGCTCCATCAACGTACAGCAACACCAAATGCAGGACAGCACATTTATTTTCTTTTCCTTCTTCCATGTCAACCATTTTATAGCCTTCTGAATTTGGTGCCAAATTATTGTTGTTCTGTAATCTTGTGCCCATCGAGAGCTTGAATGAGCCACATTTCAGTTCAGATTAGGGAGACTCTCATCCCATCAGTCTCAGTCAGAACGGAACAGATCAATCATAGATGAAAGGCCTGTGTCTCAATGACTGTATCCTTAAAATCAGACCTCCCACTCCATTCATATGTGAGTATAAAATGGTTAACGGACAGTTTATGAAATGGGTTAACATGTTAACCACGTCAATGCATAGTTTTAGTACTTCACTGCTGCCACTGCATCATGCAAAGAAGGGATACTTATCTTTTTCTTCTGCTGGTTAAAATTGTCAATAATTACACCGATAAAGAGATTTAAGGTGAAGAATGCCCCGAAGATGATGAAGATGACAAAGTATAAGTACATGTAGAGATTAATTTCATACGAAGGCTGTTGTTCCATCTACAGAGGAAAATAATCATTCGTTAACACTGCACAGAAACAAGGTCACTTTCTGAACTCGGAGAATTAAAAACTTGTCATCACAGAACCTCAGTCAATAGACCAACAGCAATTTCCTGTCTGTGGCCATCAACATGATGGGAAGCAATTAGTCAATAGACAGTCACCTTGATTGCAATCTTGGTTTCCAACATTCGGGTCTGAATCGAGGGACTTCCCCCTGATCCTGCACATTTCAATGAGATCTGTGCCTCAGATCCCAGGCGAGCCTACCCTGGGATTTTTGGGACCCAGTATATTTTGTATTGTGAGATTATTCAGAACAATATGGTATCATTTTCAATTCAGTGAGTTAAAAGTCACTATATCTGTGACTCACCCCTGTGACGAAGATAGGAAGGACTGTGAAATTGTCCAATCAGCCCCTTTAGATCATTAGTAATGGGCACTAAAATGCAGGGCAGAAACTGAATCATTGGATGGGATTTTCTGGCAGCAAGGTAGCACACAGGCGGCACGGTAGCACAGTGGTTAGCATTGCTGCCTCACAGCACCGGGTTCGATTCCCCTTGGGTCACAGTCTGTCTGTGTGGAGTTTGCACGTTCTCCCCGTGTCTGCGTGGGTTTCCTCCGGGTGCTCCAGTTTCCTACCACAATCCAAAGATGTGCGGATTAGGTGGATTGGCCATGCGAAATTGCCCCTTAGTGTCAGGGGGACTAGCTAGGGTAAATGCATGGGGTTATGGGGATAGGACCTGGGTGGGATTGTGATCGGTGTAAACCCGATGGGCCGAATGGCCTCCTTCCGCACTGTCGGATTCTATGATTCCTGCCAGTGGGATCTTCTGGTCCTGCTTAAAGTACCCCCCCGCCACTGTGGCAGGACAGGTGAGAAACGCAAAATGCTGCAGACATCAGTGGGACTGGCTGCCAATGGTCAATTCCTAGAATCCCTACAGTGCAGAAGGAGGCCATTCGGCCCATCGAGTCTGCACCAACCACAATCCCACCCAGGCCCTATTCCTGTAACCCCGCCTATTTACCCTGCTAATCCCCCTGACACGAAGGGACAATTTAGCACAGCCAATCAACCTAACCCGCACATCTTTTGGACTGTGGGAGGAAACCGGAGCACCCGGAGGAAACCCACGCAGACACGGGGAGAAAGTGCAAACTCCACACAGACAGTGACCCAAGGCCGGAATTGGCGGGGGGGGGGGTTGGGGGGGGGGGGGGGGTGGTGGGGTGGCAGGGGGGGGCGGGGTTGGAGGTGGTTGGGGGGGGCGGGGCGGGGTTGGGGGGGGGAGTTGGGGGGGGGCTGGGGGATTGGAAATCCTGGCCAATCTATTTGATAGTTATCCTAGACCATGTGAGTGACTCTCAAATCACTTTCAATTGGCTAAATACTGAGAACCATTGACTGACTTGTCTTCCCACCAATCACATCTTGGCATGAATTGCGTCGAATGATGAGGGAGGGAAAGGGGATGAGGGAGGGAAAGGGGATAAGGAAAGGATCTGCGTTTAAAATGAGCCTTTCACAATTTCAGGATTTTCCGCAGTGTTTCACCAGCACCCTTGAAGGGACATCACTGTTTGTAATGTAGGAGACACAGTCCTGGGGAAGCACAAGCCGGAATTCCAATCCAAAGAGAATACCAATCCAGCCATTTCCCGTTAACACCTTTCAGTGACTGGAACTCTACGTTCCTGATTTCTGGTGGCCTCTAGTTCAAATCAAGAACAGGCTCCAGGAAGCAGGGAGCGAGCGCTAATACTTTCTTCCCCGTCTTTTAATATAAATAGCCACAGCGGTGTTAAGTTCTAAATTTGCACTAACTGGCAGAAAGTCTGGGTGCTGCTGGGGACTAATGGGTCAACACGCTCACTTGGGTCATAAAGAAGGCTCTGTATCATTTGTAAACTGGCTTACAGGATGGTTATTCTCTTATTAAATTTTGACTGTGGCTCATGATCCAGTTGGCATCTGAAGAAGCCTTGCAATGGGTACTTTATAAGGTAAAATGCTTTTATGTTTCACTAGTATTTAAATATTTTATATGCCACAGAAAATCTATTAGACATGATGGCGGGTTTAAGTGGCAGAATAAATCACCAGAGACTTTTATATCTATATTTATTGCATTCGCATTACTGCTTTACAGATTCAAATTACTGCCAGCAGCATCATTAATAGGGCACCGTGTACTGACGGCATTGGCCCAAGCTGAATTACTAGCAGCCCATATATATCGAGATATCTATGGAAGCAGCCTAATGGTCGAACAATCACTTTCCATCCTGTGGGAATGAAAGTAGCAGGAAGTTGAAACCAATCTCTGGCAACACCTTTCATCACCTAGTTCATGTGATATTAATGTTGTCACACTGTTTTTATCAGGAACCGATTTCAAACATTATCTTCTTCTGGCCTGGATTTGCAACAGTATGGAGAGAGAGGCCCTTTCCTAATGTAGCCAAGCAAATTGGCCTTCAAAGTGCTGCTAAGGAGACAGCTCATTTTAGACAGACCCAGCACCTTTTGATGCCAGCTAATCATTACAATGGGTCTTTCAGTTAATTCAAGCCTTTGAATTCCACTTCACTGTTTCATAGAATCATAGGATCCCTACAGTGCAGAAGGAGGCCTTTCGGCCCATCAAAGTTTGCACTGACTCTCCGACAGAGCATCTTACCCAAACCCACCCTACCGCCTTATCCTAGTAACCCCGTGCATTTACTCTGCTAATCCCCCGAACCTACATATCTTGGGACACTATGGGGCAATTTCGCATGGCCAATACACCTAACCTAGAATCATAGAATCCCGAGACGGAGGCCATTCGATCCATCAAGCCTGCACTGACAACAATCACACCCAGGCCCTATCCCCATAACCCCCCCATATTTACCCTGGTAATTTACCCTGACACTAAGGGGCAATTTAGCATGGCCAATTCACCTAACCCGCACATCTTTGGACTTTGGGAGGAAACCGGAGCACACGAAGGAAACCCACACAGACACGGGGAGAACGTGCAAACTCCACACAGACAGTCACCTGAGGCAGGAATGGAACTCGGGTCCCTGGCGCTGTGTGGGCCATTAAAAGTCAAGCTTTTATCAGAATCTATTATTTGTTCTGCCCAATGTTAATATTTAAGAGTGTTTTATAAGGACAATAATAGGATGCAGCCACTGAGTGCAGCTAAGCGCTTGGTAAAGTTTGATTGAAACTGAATGCTTTTTGTGTTTTAGCATACTGTATTAGGTTGCACAGTAAGAGCCAAAAGCAATTGCAACAGGGTTGAATTGGTTATACTCTCGGTAGTCAATTGGTGAAAGAAGAAACTCCAGTCTTTACTGGGAATAGATTTACTCAAAGCGTGAAAAATTACAGACATATATCCCCTGACTCAGCGAGTGTTTCTTGAAATTCTTTTACTTACCAATTAATCTAATTAACCAATTAACATCCCCGTAAAGGGGCACTGAAACAAAAATCAAAAACCTGAACAGACATTTACCAAATTAAATTAAAATGTTAGTGTTTCTTTACATGTGCTCAAGTAACCTTCCAAACAATATCCTCCATCTGTATGTACTTAACCTGATTGATAAGGGGGGAATTCTCCGGTCTCTCAGCCATGTGTTTCTTGGCAGTGGGAGGGGGCGTGCTGTTCACTGGGGGCTGGGTGGGAGGAGTCCTTGATTATGCTGGCTGCTTTCCCAAGGCAGTGGGAAGCACAGACAGAGTCAATGGATGAGAGGCTGGTTTGCGTGATGGACTGGGCTATGTTCACAACCCTTTGTAGTTTCTTGTGGTCTTGGACAGAATAGGAGCCATACCAAGCTGTGATACATCCGGAAAGGATGCTTTCTATGATGCATCTGTAAAAAATGGTGAGAGTCGTAGCAGGCATGCTGAATTTCCTTAGCCTCCTGAGAAAGCAAAGGCGTTGGTTGGCTTTCTTAACTACAGCATCAGCGTGGAGGGGCCAGGACAGATTGTTGGTGATCTGAACATCGTGAAACTTGAAATCGTTGGGGATCCCGTTGCCACTCTGCACTCAGCCATCGGGGTGTGGGGGAGGGGTGTTGGCGTTGCTGGTGTGGGTGGAGGGGGGAAGATCCGGATTGCCAGGAGGTGAGGGACAGGAAGATCGAGGTGGACCGGGGTGGGGGGAGTTGGGGGAGGTCAAGGCTGGTTCGGGCACGTCCGGGAGGCCAGTGATCGGAGCATTGGGGAGGTCGCACAGCCAGTGCTGCGGGGTCACGGTGCTGGCCAGCGATCGCCAGGCTGACAGCGCGGGGCTACTGTGGATGAGCCGATCTCTGTTACGACAGATTGGCGCATGCACAATGGCCCAATCAACGCTATGCTGCCTGCCTCTCCAGCAGGAATAGGCCTCGCCCATAGACTTTTAATGATATTCACGCTAGTGCATTCTGCAGTCCACAGAGTGTGGGAGTGTGGGAGATTCATTTTGAAAATCCCCCAGAAAAAAGTCAGCGGGATTTACTCCAAGTTTTACGCTGATTCGACACTTATAATTTTCTTGGGAGAATCCCACCAAATAATCGTAAGTAATAACAACAATCTACTGATTCAACTCTTCTCCGCTCTGCTTGTCTGATAAAGCAAGATAACTCAACACTGGCTTTTCACTCAGACGTTTTGGACTTGATAAAGTCTTCTTTAGCACATTCTCTGCTGTGCTAAGCACTATTGCTTACCCACCCCTTACCAAGAGGAAGCACCATGGCCTCAGAGGTCCCAGCTGAATGAAATAATGAAGTAGGATTTGCTGTCAACTTCACATCAACCAAAAGCTTACACTCTGACCCACCCCCTGACCCAAAAAAGAAATCTGATTGATTTTTCATCTGATGAAATCGACTCACTAATAAATGGTTCTATTTCAGACCTCATGTGAAAAACATTGAAGGGGATTTTGGCCAAAGAAAAAGATCTTCCAAAATTTTATTCTTGCCAAGAACTGGACGCTTAATTTAATGACAAGTGGAAATTATACAAGTGAGATTCTCCGGGCGGGAGGAGGCACGCTGTTTGCCAGCGGCGGGATTCTCTGGTCCCGCCGTTGTCAATGGAAATTCCCAATGACATCATCCCGACGCCGGCGGGAAACCCACGGCGGTGCGGGGGGGGAGGGGGGGGGGCGTGGGGGAGGTGAGGGGGGGAGGGGGGGGGAGGCGAGGGGGGGTGCGCTGTTGGCAGGATCAGAGAATTCCGCTGGAGGAACAGCCAAAAAATTACGGCCCACATGTTAGTTCTTGATCACATAGAAACATTAAAAAATAAGTCCAGGTGTAGGCCATTCGGCCCTTCGATCCTGCTCTGCTATTCAATATGATAAGAGTTTTAACAACACCAGGTTAAAGTCCAACAGGTTTGGAGTAGGATTTGCTGTCAACTTCACATCAACCAAAAGCTTACACTCTGACCGCCAACCCCCCCCCCCCCCGCCAACCCCCCCCCCCAAAGCCAACCCCCCCCAACCCCCCGCCAAGCCCGCCCCAGTCAACACCCCCACCCCCCCGCCAACCCATCCCCAACCCCCTGCCAACGGCCCCCCCCCCACCCCCCCGCCAACCCACCCCCAACCCCCTGCCAACGGCCCCCCCCCACCCCCCCGCCAACCCACCCCCAACCCCCTGCCAACGGCCCCCCCCCACCCCCCCGCCAACCCACCCCCAACCCCCTGCCAACGGCCCCCCCCCCCCCCGCAAAAAAGAAATCTGATTGATTTTTCTCTAATGGCTCCAAACCTGTTGGACTTTAACCTGGTGTTGTTAAAACTCTTACTGTGTTCACCCCAGTCCAACGCCGGCATCTCCACATCATTCAATATGATCACAGCTGATCCCGTCGCCATACTCCCGTGCTCTCCCCACACCCCTTGAAGTCTGTAATAGAAACAATACTGTGCCGAGGACGTAATTGTGAAAGTACAATCGAATGTTTACATTGGTGAGGTGATATTCCAGTATCTACAGGTGCAGAAATGTAGAGTGCTCTAAGCATACATGCTATTCAACAGGAAGCCAATAAAAGGGAGCGATGGTTAACAATAGAGAGAGAAAAAGCCACCGTATTTCCTCTCACTGCTTTTAATGGTGTGAGGTTTAAAACCATTGAATATATTCAATCACAATCAAAAATTTAATTTGTACAGGCTCATGAATGTTTTAAATGGAAGCTTTTATCTGAGTGCAACTACTCACCTCACGAGAGTCGACAGCCGCATACATTATTTCCATCCAGCCTTTAAAGGTTGCCTTTGGGGAACAAAATTAAGAAGACAGTGTACTACATCCTCAGTCATACGCTATTTTATTTCACATAGCTAATCAATATTAATCTTAGCTCCAAACAGTCAGTTTAAAAAGTAACAGAACTCACTATGTCAGAATGCCTTGAATATCCAATATCATCAAGTTCTGCGGCATAACTGATTTTGATTATTGTTTAGTTCGGCATAGTGCTTTAAATTATTTGCAACATAGAAATGCTGCAATGAAAACTATAAGATCAAGAGAAAAAACAACCTTTTCCACACAGTGGGTGGTTGGGGTCTGGAATGCACTGTCTGGAAGTGTGATGGAAGCAGGGTCGAACCGAGGCATTCAAGAAGGCATGAGATGGTTATTTGAATAGAAACAATATGCGGGGGTACCGGGAAAAAGCCAGGGAACGGGACAAAGTAATGGTGCTCGTTTGGTGAGCCAGTACAGACATGATGGGCCAAATGGCCCCTTCCTGCACTGTGACCATTCTGAAATTCTGTCATTCTGTGAAGATGGAAGAACGCAGACATTCAGCGCTGAATTCTCGAATCTCAGAACGGAGAGTTTTTGTGCCTGTGCTGGCCCTCGGTCTTCAGCTGGAGCTGCCTCCTTCAATACCATTTCCTTAACACTCTGCAAACTTCCTTTAGAAATACTAATCCCTTTCATGTGCACTACTGGTACTAAATCTAGGCCTTCCTGTGAGCAGATGTCAGTGGGTGACTTTACAGCACTTTATTTTACGATCTTTGGCTTGTTTTGGATCAGGTAATTTATTTGTAATTTCTTATGTAGCCAATAACTTTGTTATTCTTGCGGGAAGAATAGTGAAACATTGAGTGTTATCAGTAATTGCTTATTCCTCTTTCTTTGTTGTGTAAAGTGGCTCTATAACTTGCTTTGATAAATGGCTTGAGAGCTCTCAATGTCTTGAGAGTAACCAGTCAAAACTAACACACACACGCACGTATAAAGATGCATACACATGCATGCACACACACATGTATGCATACATATACACACACTTACACACACAAACATCTCTGAGAGTTCTGTATTGGGTTATTAGAGCCATCCTGGACAATGTTGCCCCCAGTGCAATGGACCTGTGTTTCTCTTATGACACAATGAACCCTGCTGTGTGTTTTCAGCACCTTATGCTCTCCATTGTATCCCCTGTAAAAGCAATCGCGGGGCAGGATTACTTCCTGGTTCTCCATCTGCACATGCCAATTATGAACATCGATCACTCCCAATCAGGAGAAATGCAGCCAATGAGGGACTGCACCCACTCCAGCGGAGATGGCGCTGTAGGAGAAGGATCACGGGGGTGCTTCCATCTCAAAGACACCTTCTGGAGAAGTCGGAACATTTATAAAATCAATTGATGGCGGCGCGCCCATGCAGCTGTGGCCTGCTGATGCCTGCAGCTCCATCGGGGCTGTGAGAGAGGCACCAGGGCTTTCTCTGCCCAGCCGCTGCCAACCACCTCCCGGTGCCCGACGGTTTTTGGTCTGAGTGCTGGCTCGTCCACCGACCTGACCAGAAATTGACACTTAATTATTTTGATTTGGCTGCTGGAAATGCATCAGCCCCAACTTCATACAACAGATGGAGAGGGGAAGTAGAAAGGAAGATAAGACCAGCAAGGAGAGAATATGAAAATCATAGAATCCCTACAGCGCAGGAGAAGGTCATTTGGTCCCATCAAGCCCGCACTGACAACAATCCCACCTAGGCCCTATCCCCGTGACCCCACATGTTTACCCTATCAATCCCCCTGACACTAAGGGACAATTTAGCATGGCCAATCAACCTAACCCGCATATCTTTGGAGTGTGGGAGGAAACCAGAGCACCCTGAGGAAACCCAAGTAGACACGGGGAGAACGTGCAAACTTCACACAGACAGTGACCCAAGCCGGGAATCGAACCCAGGTCCCTGGTGCTGTGAGGCAGCAGTGCTAATCGCTGTGCCACCGTGTCACCCTATTTAGAATGGCAGTCAACGTAAAACAGAACACAAAAATCCCTTATGGCACAGAAGGGTTGTAAGAGATGGAGTGAGCCCTCTTAGGGGCGAGTATGTGCTTCGAGGGTTGCATTTTGGCAGAAGGGACTGGGAGTAGTAACGGAGACTGAATGGCACAGAATGTATAGGAACAGAAGGACCTGCGAGGCATGTGTATCAACCTTTGAAAATGGCAGAAAATATTAAGAAAGTGATTAGCAAAGCGCATGTTATTTTGAGAGTCATATATAGGGGCATTGAGCACAAAAGATGGGAAGCGGTGCTGAACATTTATCGAGCTCTGGTTGGGCACCAACTGAAGTACAACATAAATTCTGGTCATCACACTTTCGAAATGTACGAGGGTTCCTGCGCAGGCACAGAAGAAATTTACCATGATGGTTCCAGTGCTGGGGGATTTTAGCTACAGGGTTCGAAAGGCTGGGATTGTTTTCTTTCGAACAGAGGAGTTTGAGGGGACACTTGATAAATTTATTTAAAAATGATGACATATTTGGATAAGTTAGACAAGAAAAGTGCTGCTTCTGTTAGCCTGTAGAACAAGGACTAAAAACACAGATTTAGGTTTTGGGCATGTGATGTACTGTGGACTGTGAGGATGTTTTTTACACAAGAAAAAATAATGAACAAAAAGCTGCTGCCCATGCAGTGGAAATGGGAACAATCAATGATTTGAAAAGGATTGTAGTTGGGTGCTGGGAGAAAGCAAACATGCTGGGGATTGGGACTGGACAGATTGCTGAGTGCACCCAGAGCCAGCATGGACCAGTAGTTATCATCAGACATGACACCTGATACTGAAACAAACGCCTCCCTGCAGAGTAACCAGTTAGAACTAACACACACAAACACACGCACACACACGCACAAACACACACACACAAACACATATGCCTGCACACACATTCACGCACACACACACACCCGTATATGCGCACACACATGTACACACCTAAATATAGATATATGTATATAGAATGTATCAAAAATGTTGTATATGAATGCACTTCCTGCCGATGTCACAACTCTTAACATTTTCATGACATGCCTTTTGTGACAAGCCTGTCCCTCATATTGGGCAGATTTTCCAGCCCCCTCCCACTGGATCTTCTTGTCCTGCTGAAGTTGACCCCCCCCACCCCCGTTGCGGGTTCCCAATTGGCAGGGCAGTGATGAACCATGCAAAAGCCTGTAGACCTTAGCTGGACTGGAAGATCCCAGCAGCAGCCAATGGCTCACCGCATTCACCACGGGAAAACATACCACGGGGGCGGGGAGTGGAAAATCCCAGACATTGCTTTTGTCATGGTTAAATGTCTCTATGCATTTCACTTTGGATTGAGTATTCCAAACTAGAAGTCCAAGGTGGGTGATGCTTTTGCGATTTTTTTTATTCATTCGTGGGACATGGGCGTCATTGGCTGGCCAGCATTTATTGCCCATCCCTAGTTGCCCTTGGAGGACAGTTGAGCCACATTGCTGTGGCTCTGGAGTCACATGTAGGCTGGACCAGGTAAGGACAATAGATTTCCTTCCCTCAACCAGATGGGGTTTTCTGACAATCGACAATGGTTTCATGGTCATCAGTAGATTCTTAATTCCAGATTTTTAAAATTGAATTCAGATTCCACCACCTGGCGGGTTTCGAACTCAGGTCCCCAGAACATTAGCTGAGTTTCTGGATTAATAGACTAGCGATAATATCACTAGGCCATCGCTTCCCCAGGCTAGGCCTCCAAGGTGGGTGATGCTTTTGCTTTTCTGCAACTGGGATCTGGGCTTCTTAATAAATCTCCAAGATAAATGGCAATATGTTCTCCACAGTGAAGATACTAAGTTAAGTGCGGTGTCTAATATTGCCTGACCCCTATCTGTTATCACTCTTGTGGCTGCCAGTTTTCTTTCGCTATGATCAAATGACCTTCTAAGACAATGAACACCCTACCCAGTTCTCTCCATTGTTGCCTCCCAACCCAAGACAAGACTACTCTGCTTTAATATTCCACCTGACTCCCAGCTCTTGCATTATCAACTCCCCTCTGCAACTAGACTTGCAACTCCAATACGAACCCATGTGTGATCTTGCACTTCAAATTCCCTTCCCCAACAGTGTGATAAGCCATATTCAAATAGTATTTTAAACCTCATCCATCTTAAGAACAAATGCAAAATACTACAGATGCTGGAAACCTGAAGTGAAAATAAGATGTGCTGGAAATACTCAGCAGCATCTGTGGAGAGAGAAATAGAGATTGAGTCGAATGTGACTCTTCTTCAGAAGGTATGGAATCATCATAGAATCCCTACAGTACGCACATTTATACAGTCTGCCCGTGTCTGTGTGGGTTTTCTCCGGGTGCTCCAGTTTCCTCCCACAGTCCAAAGATGTGCAGGTTAGGTTGATTGGCCGTGCTAAATTGACCCTTAGTGTCAGGAGGATTAGCAGGGTAAATATGTGGGGCTACGGGAATAGGGCCCGAGTGGGACTGTGGTTGGTGCAGACTCGATGGACCGAATGGCCTCCTTCTGCAGGGATTCTATGATTCTTTGATAAATCATAAGCCTTTATATGTGGTTTATATCTAAGTTTTACATAGTTCTTCAATTTTATCTGTTCATTAAAGTTAATTAACAAAACCTCGCACTTTGGAAAGCGGGCAGTTAAGTTATTTGTGCCTCCAGAGTGCAGGCTGAGGAAATGAGACACATCATTGAGGCAGAGTGTGTAATTACAGTGTGACCAGTTTGTGTAGTCCATATCCATTATAAATGTGGACAGAGGAATTTATAAAGGCACAGTTGACAGGAAGTGCACACAGATACAATTTCTTAAAATGCAAGACATTAATAAATGTTTATTGACACCAACCTTTCAATTTTTGAGTCACAATAATGATGTGCATATTCATGGCAGGACCCAAAATTCAAGGTCATTTTCCAATAAGCGAAGAATTCCATTATAGCTTTAGAGTCTTACTGTTGGTTAACTTATCTCAAATACACTTCATATGCTGGCCATTGTTATAATCAAATCATGTGGGGGCTGGACAGAGTAGATGGATAGAAATTGTTCCTGTTTGTAAAAGTATCAATAATGAGAGGGCACAGATTTAAAGTGATTTGCAAAAGAAGTGAATGTAATGTGAGAAAAAACTTTTTCACACAACGGCCGGAATCTTTACTGTCTCACCCGCCACGGGAATTGGAGTGGGCGAAAGGCGGAGCATGGGAAGATCCGCTGACCTCGGGCGGGATTTGGGTCTGGGATGTGTGCTCAAGGCAATTTCAGTCGAGGTATTCAAGAGGGCATTAGGAGATAATTTGAATAGAAAAAATGTGCAAGATTATCAGGAAAAAGCAGGGGAATGGCACCAAATCATAATGCATATTTGTAGAGCTGGTGCAGACACGATGGGCTGAATGGCCTCCTTCTGAGCCGTAACAATTCTGTGATAAGACTATAGATGTGGCAGTAAGCGCTTTTAACCCAGGAGAGCTATCAATCTAAAGAGTGAATGTCAGTCGGTTATCTAACAATGAAAGATTATTACAGCTGAAGAAAATCCTGTCCTTACTCAATTGTTGCAACAGCACATTGTACAGTGGGCGACTGCTGAGAACTTGGAGCTCCGTCTGAGTTTCCCAGCCTTTTAATCAGTGGCTCCAAGGATAATTTAGTTGCCCTAACTGCCACCTTGGCTGACTGTTACCGTAAGTGTAACTATTAAAGTAAATAAATCAACTGTTGCCACAGAAGTAATGCTGTCACTTACCACCTGGAGTAAGGAAAGATATCCTTGACCAACATTGTCAAAGTTGACCTTCAAGTTGACCCATCGCACTTCATTGGGCGTCACTGCAATGTATTCCTCGCAAACACTCCGGTTATTTACTTCATGCATGGAAAACTGTTCAGAGGTTGTGGTGTTTATGCACTTGGCAAACTTTCCAGCAAACAAGTTCACTCCCATTATACTGAAAATTAGCCAGAAGATGAGACAAACCAAAAGCACGTTCATGATGGATGGGATAGCACCAACCAGTGCATTGACAACCACCTACAAAGACACAATAGAAGCTATTATTGTCACAGGACGTAAAATACATCCAACCAAATTCCTCCAAATATACAACAAAGAAAATACATACTGTGTTGTTAGTATAGAATCCCCACAGTGTAAAAGGAGGCCATTTGGTCCATCGAGTCTACACCGACAACAATCCCACCCAGGCCCTATCGCCTTAACCCCCATATTTACCCTGCTCATCTCCCTGGCACAATTTAGCATGGCCAATCAACCTAACCCGCACATTTTTGGTCTTAGCTATGAGGAGAGATTGGGTAAACTGGGGTTTAAATCCTGCCAGTGGCCAGGGACAGCAGGGTGTGACTGCAAGTCAGGCAGGTAAAGGGAACCAGCAGTCAGGAACTCAGGAGCCTCAGCCCTTGACCCTGTCCAACAGGTACGAGGCACTTGCTCCCTGTGTGGATGGCAAACAGGGCTGCAGGAAGGATGAGTCAGCTGACCAAGGCACCATGGTTCAGCAGGCCATTCAAGGGGAGGAAGTAAATAGGCAAGTTGTAGTTGTAGGGGATTCTATTATCAGGGGGATAGATAGGATCCTTTGTGAGCAGGATAGAGTGTCCCGCATGGTATGTTGCCTGCCCGGTGCTAGGGTGCGGGACATCTCTGACCGGCTTGAAAGGATACTGGAGAGGGAGGGGGAGGATCCAGTTGTTGTGGTCCATGTTGGTACCAACAACATAGGCAAGTCTAGGAAAGAGGACCTGTTTAGAGATTATAAAGAGCTAGGATTCAAATTAAAAAACAGGTCCTCAAGGGTCATAATCTCCGGATTACTGCCCGAGCCACGTGCAAATTGGCATAGGGAGGCAAGAATAAGGGAAGTTAACACGTGGCTGAAAGAGTGGTGTGGGAAAGAAGGGTTCTTTTTCATGGGACACTGGCATCAGTTTTGGGGCAGGGGGGACCTATACCGTTGGGATGGTCTCCACCTGGACCGAGCTGGGATCAGTGTTCTGGCGAAGAGAGTAAATGGGGTGGTCAATAGGACTTTAAACTAGAGATTGGGGGGGAAGGGAAAGTCAGGGAACCAA
Source organism: Mustelus asterias (assembly GCF_964213995.1). Lineage (NCBI taxonomy): Eukaryota > Metazoa > Chordata > Chondrichthyes > Carcharhiniformes > Triakidae > Mustelus > Mustelus asterias. The sequence goes on along the minus strand of NC_135811.1, from coordinate 78,260,761 downwards.
GAGGTGAAGGAATCAGTGGGAAGCGTAGCTGCTTAGGATTACAAAAAATCACGAAAAGACAGCACTCAGGAGAGGTTACGATAGTCCCCATCTCACAAAATATGACACAGTGTCTGGAAAGGCTCAGTAGACCAAGGTCCACCACACTACGAAAACAAAAAGGGACGGTCAATAGGGAATTAAAGGTGCTATATTTAAATGCCCGCAGTGTCCGGAACAAGATAGATGAGCTTGTGGCCCAGATTGTGACTGGCAGGTATGATGTGGTAGGCATCACAGAGACGTGGTTGCAGGGGGTTCAGGACTGGCAGTTAAACATCCAGGGATTCACAACCTATCGAAAAGACAGAGGGGTGGGTAGAGGGGGCGGGGTTGCCTTGTTAATTAGAAATGAAATTAAATCAATAGCACTAAACGACATAGGGTCAGACGATGTGGAGTCTGTGTGGGTAGAGTTGAGGAACCACAAAGGCAAAAAAACCATAATGGGAGTTATGTACAGGCCTCCTGACAGTGGTCAGGACCAGGGGCACAAAATGCACCACGAAATAGAAAGGGCATGTCAGAAAGGCAAGGTCACAGTGATCATGGGGGATTTCAATATGCAGGTGGACTGGGTAAATAATGTTGCCAGTGGACCCAAAGAAAGGGAATTCATTGAATGTTTACAGGATGGCTTTTTGGAACAGCTTGTGATGGAGCCCACGAGGGAACAGGCTATTCTGGACTTAGTGTTATGTAATGAGCCAGACGTGATAAAAGATCTTAAAGTAAGGGAACACTTAGGAAGCAGTGATCATAATATGGTAGAATTCAGTCTGCAATTTGAAAGAAGGAAGGCAGAATCAGATGTGAAGGTTCTACAGTTAAATAAAGGTAATTACAGGCGCATGAGGGAGGAACTGACAAAAATCGACTGGAAGCAGAGCCTAATGGGAAAGACAGTAGAACAGCAATGGCAGGAGTTTCTGGGAGTAATTGAGGACACAGTGCAGAGGTTCATCCCAAACAAAAGAAAGGTTATCAGAGGGGGGATTAGGCAGCCATGGCTGACAAAGGAAGTAAGAAGTTTAACAACACCAGGTTAAAGTCCAACAGGTTTATTTGGTAGCAAAAGCCACACAAGCTTTCGAGGCTCTGAGCCCCTTCTTCAGGTGAGTGGGAATTCTGTTCACAAACAGAACTTATAAGACACAGACTCAATTTACATGAATAATGGTTGGAATGCGAATACTTACAACTAATCCAGTCTTTAAGAAACAAAACAATGGGAGTGGAGAGAGCATCAAGACAGGCTAAAAAGATGTGTATTGTCTCCAGACAAGACAGCCAGTGAAACTCTGCAGGTCCACGCAACTGTGGGAGTTACAAATAGTGTGACATAAATTTATGTCACACTATTTGTAACTCCCACAGTTGCGTGGACCTGCAGAGTTTCACTGGCTGTCTTGTCTGGAGACAATACACATCTTTTTAGCCTGTCTTGATGCTCTCTCCACTCCCATTGTTTTGTTTCTTAAAGACTGGATTAGTTGTAAGTATTCGCATTCCAACCATTATTCATGTAAATTGAGTCTGTGTCTTATAAGTTCTGTTTGTGAACAGAATTCCCACTCACCTGAAGAAGGGGCTCAGAGCCTCGAAAGCTTGTGTGGCTTTTGCTACCAAATAAACCTGTTGGACTTTAACCTGGTGTTGTTAAACTTCTTACTGTGTTTACCCCAGTCCAACGCCGGCATCTCCACATCATGACAAAGGAAGTCAGGGAATGCATCAAGGCAAAAGAGAGAGCCTATAATGTGGCAAAGAGTAGTGGGAAGTCAGAAGATTGGGAAGGCTATAAAAACAAACAGAGGATAACAAAGAGAGAAATAAGGAAGGAGAGGATCAAATATGAAGGTAGGCTAGCCAGTAACATTAGGAATGATAGTAAAAGTTTCTTTAAATACATTAAAAACAAACGGGAGGCAAAAGTAGACATTGGGCCGCTCCAAAATGACGCTGGTAATCTAGTGATGGGAGACAAGGAAATAGCTGAGGAACTTAATAAGTACTTTGCGTCAGTCTTCACAGTAGAAGACATGAGTAATATCCCAACAATTCAGGAAAGTCAGGGGGCAGAGTTGAATATGGTTGCCATCACAAAGGAGAAAGTGCTAGAGAAACTAAAAGGTCTGAAAATTGATAAATCTCCGGGCCCAGATGGGCTACATCCTAGAGTTCTAAAGGAGATAGCTGAAGAAATAGTGGAGGCGTTAGTTATGATCTTTCAAAAGTCACTGGAGTCAGGGAAAGTCCCAGAGGATTGGAAAATCGCTGTTGTAACCCCACTGTTCAAGAAGGGAACAAGAAAAAAGATGGAAAATTATAGGCCAATTAGCCTAACCTCAGTTGTTGGCAAAATTCTAGAATCCATCGTTAAGGATGAGATTTCTAAATTCTTGGAAGTGCAGGGTCGGATTAAGACAAGTCAGCATGGATTTAGTAAGGGGAGGTCGTGCCTGACAAACCTGTTAGAGTTCTTTGAAGAGATAACAAATAGGTTAGACCAAGGAGAGCCAATGGATGTTATCTATCTTGACTTCCAAAAGGCCTTTGACAAGGTGCCTCACGGGAGACTGCTGAGTAAAATAAGGGCCCATGGTATTCGAGGCAAGGTACTAACATGGATTGACGATTGGCTGTCAGACAGAAGGCAGAGAGTTGGGATAAAAGGTTCTTTCTCAGAATGGCAACCGGTGACAAGTGGTGTCCCGCAGGGTTCAGTGTTGGGGCCACAGCTGTTCTCTTTATATATTAACGATCTAGATGACGGGACTGGGAGCATTCTGGCCAAGTTTGCCGATGATACAAAGATAGGTGGAGGGGCAGGTAGTATTGAGGAGGTGGGGAGGCTGCAGAAAGATTTAGACAGTTTAGGAGAGTGGTCCAAGAAGTGGCTGATGAAATTCAACGTGGGCAAGTGCGAGGTCGTACACTTTGGAAAAAAGAATAGAGGCATGGACTATTTTCTAAACGGTGACAAAATTCATAATGCTAAAGTGCAAAGGGACTTGGGAGTCCTAGTCCAGGATTCTCTAAAGGTAAACTTGCAGGTTGAGTCCGTAATTAAGAAAGCAAATGTAATGTTGTCATTTATCTCAAGAGGCTTGGAATACAAAAGCAGGGATGTACTTCTGAGGCTTTATAAAGCACTGGTTAGGCCCCATTTGGAGTACTGTGAGCAATTTTGGGCCCCACACCTCAGGAAGGACATACTGGCACTGGAGCGGGTCCAGCGGAGATTCACACGGATGATCCCAGGAATGGTAGGCCTGACATACGATGAACGTCTGAGGATCGTGGGATTATATTCATTGGAGTTTAGGAGGTTGAGGGGAGATCTGATAGAAACTTACAAGATAATGAACGGCTTAGATAGGATGGACGTAGGGAAGTTGTTTCCATTAACAGGGGAGACTAGGACGCGGGGGCACAGCCTTAGAATAAAAGGGAGTCACTTTAGAACAGAGATGAGGAGAAATTTCTTCAGCCAGAGAGTGGTGGGTCTGTGGAATTCATTGCCACAGAGGGCTGTGGAGGCCGAGACGTTGAGCGTCTTCAAGACAGAAATTGATAAATTCTTGATTTCTCGAGGAATTAAGGGCTATGGGGAGAGAGCGGGTAAATGGAGTTGAAATCAACCATGATTGAATGGTGGAGTGGACTCGATGGGCCGAATGGCCTTACTTCCGCTCCTATGTCTTATGGTCTTATGGTTCTCCCTGGAAAGACGGAGAATGAGGGGAGATCTAATAGAGGTGTACAAGATTATGAAGGGGATAGATAGGGTGAACGCTGGGAAGCTTTTTCCCAGATCAGAAGTGACGATCACGAGGGGTCACGGGCTCAAGGTGAGAGGGGCGAAGTATAACTCAGATATTAGAGGGATGTTTTTTACACAGAGGATGGTGGAGGCCCGGAATGCGCTGCCAAGTAGGGTGGTGGAGGCAGGCACGCTGACATCGTTTAAGAATTACCTGGAAAGTGACATGAACAGCCTGGGAATGGAGGGATACAAACGATTGGTCTAGTTGGACCAAGGAGCGGCACAGGCTTGGAGGGCCGAAGGGCCTGTTTCCTGTGCTGTACTGTTCTTTGTTCTTTGAAACCGGAGCACCTGGAGGAAACCCATGCAGACACGGGGAGACACCCACGCAGACACCCGAGGCTGGATTTTAACCCGGGTCCCTGGCACTGTGAGGCAGCAGTGCTGACCATTGTGCCACCGAGATGCCCATTTACAGAATAAAAACAGACCATTCGACCCAATTAGTCTATGGCAATGACTATGCTCTTAATGAGCTTCCCATCTTCAATTCGCAGTATCAACATTTCATTTTTTTTCTATCTCTTATTTATCTAGCTTCTCATTAAATATGTTATTCCCTCCAATTGCTCCTTGTGGACTTTCTTGGATTTATTAGCGGCTGTGATATCTTTCTAGTTTTGAGCATAAGAACATAACAAACAGGAGCAGCAGTAAACCATTCTGCTATTGAACAGGATGGTGCCTCAACTCCACTTTCCAGTCCACTTTCCATATCCCCCAAGGGATCAAATGTCCGCCTATCTCAGCCTTGAATAAACCATGAGAAGAAGCATCCACACTCCTCTGGGATAGACAATTCCAAAGATTCCAAAGAGTAAAGAAATTTCTCCTCATTTTGGGTCTAAATGATTGGCTTCTTATCCTGTGACTGTGTCCCCCCACACCCCCGCCCCCAACAACCCCCCCCTCCCCCCTCCTCCCCCCACCCCACCGTGTTTCAGATTCCCTAACCAGGGAATCAAGCCCTCAGTGTCTCCCCTGTCAAACCACTTCGGGCCTTATGGCCGGAATTCTCTGGCTGTTCACAATGGCAGGATTCCTGCCGGCATCGCACCCCCACCCATGGGTTCCCCGCTGGCGGTCTCGTGGGGTGACGTCAATGGGAATTCCCATTGACAGCGGTGGGACCAGAGAATCCCACCACTAGCAAACAACGCGCCACCTCCCGCTGACGGAAAACACGCGGCTGGGAGGCCGGATAATCTTGCTCTATATGTTTCAATGAGATCACCAACTCCAGATCTTCCAAACTCCAGAGTAAAGGCCCAATTTACACAACCCCTCGACATAGGAAGACCCTTTCATCCCAGAAACCAATCTAGTGAGTCACTGTGCCGCCTGCTGCCAAAGCAAGTTTATCCTTTCTTAAATAAGGAGATCAAAACTGCACATAACCAGAAGTCCCATCAATGCCCTACACAATCGTAGCAAAACTTCCTTAGTCATATCCCCTTGCAACAAGGGCCAACATGCCATCTGCCTTCTTAATTGCTTGATAACAAAGAACAAAGAAAAGTACAGCAGAGGAACAAGTCCTTCGGCCCTCCAAGCCTGTGCCGATCATTATGTCCTAACTAAACTAAAGAAAAGCCTTCTGCCCTTAGTCTGTATTCCCTTCCTATTCATGGACCCATTCAGATGTTTCTTAAATGTTGCCAATGTGGCTGTTTCCACCACCTCTTCTGGCAGCACGTTCCAGATGCCCCCCTCCCCCCCCCCCACCACTCTGCGTGAAAAACCTCCCCCGCACATCTCCCTTAAATCTTCCCCACTCTACTTGAACCTGTGCCCCTTTTAATTGACACTTTCACCCTGGGAAAAAGCTCTGACTGGCCACCCTGTCTATGCCTCTCCTAATTTTGTAGACCTTTAACTTCCTGTGTTCCATGAGCACAGCTGGCCTCTCTGAACTTCACCATTTAAGAGTCCCACACCTTTTAAAAATGTTATTTTCTAATCAAAGTAAATAACTTCACACCTCCCCATATTATAGTTGTCTCTCTGCCACCTTGTTGCACACTCATGGAGACTGTCATTATGTCTTTGCAGTCTTTGAGACAATCTCACAGCTGACATTCCCATCAGGTTTTGTATCATCCGCAAACTTGGATACATTTCTTTTGGCCCCTTTGTCTAAGTCATTAATACTGATCACCAGTGGACGCATCTTCTGCACTGAATCCTAGTGCTTTATTTTCATTCTTAAATGTCTACCTGAGGAAGGTTATACAACGGCCGGAATTTTCCGGTATCCCACGACTCCGCTGCCAATGCCAGCAAGCGTGGAGAATTTGGCATTCAGCCAAATCCCCGTTCACAGCAGCGGGACTGGATAAGCCCAGCCACGGGCGAGGTCGGAGAATTCCGGCCAATTTACTTTGTAATTCTGCTGTAACACACTGGGGTAGATCGTCAATTTCAATATTAGAAAAACCCTCACTTTCATTTAAATGAATGAAAATTGACATTTTCGATGATGAGTGACTCATCTGCAACATTAGTTTCATATAAGGTGGCAAATGGAAAGTCTATCACCTTGTGCCCCCAGAAACCACAGGAATGTTTGAGGGTTGTGCTCAACAGTTTAGGTACCAACCATCATTCATATTCTCCCTTGGAGAGCAGATGTTGGAAATCGGGAATGTCTGTGTCAGGCACATGGAGTGGAGAAGCTGTGGTCTTTTTCTTGGATGGAGAACCCCCATTGGTAGACAGCGAGCATGATTATCTGCCCCCACTAGGAACTATCTACCTGTTTGCCACATTCTAGGGCCAGATTTTCCATGTTTTCCCCTCTCTGCTGTTCTTTCGTAACGATGGTCCTCTTCCAATGGGTTTGGGGGAGACCTTTTGGGGGATGGGGCATGTAAAATTCCATGACGGCTTTCCCACCCCATCCTGTGTGCAATTTTACAGTGGAATGGTTCAAGCCTGGCAAGCCCAACCTGCCCTTCCCCTTACCCACATCATCTGAAACCAAAATCCCACCTGGTCCCAATTTTGAGGTAGGCGGGAGGAGTTGTTGAGTAGGGGGGATACTGAGAAAGCCACCTTGGTCAGAGCTCAGGCGGAAAGGATTTGTGGGGCCCCTTTATCGTAGGACTTCTTTCAGCATCAGACCGTCCACCCTCCCAAAGGTCTGCCCTCCCTCTCCCCCCATCAGTTCTCCCTATCCCCCCCCAGCCTGTCCAGTAACACACCGATGCCCCCTCTGCCAACCCGGCGTTCGCCAACCAGGACCTCACCTCTCCTTTCCTTGAGATCCCTACTCCCGTAACTACCCCGACCTGAACAATCAGATTGGCTGGCTAGCAGTCCTCAAGGTGAGACTTTGCCTCGAGTGAGGGGTAAAAGTTCTAACTCCAGTAAATTGCCACAGGGCAGCCAAAATCATAGAACCATAGAATCCCTACAGTGCAGAAGAGGCCATTTGGCCCAGCAAGTCTGTACTTGCCCTCTAACACAATATCGTACCCAGGCGCCAGCCCATAACCCCACATATTTCCCAAGGCCAATCCACCTAACCCACACATCTTTGGACTGTGGGAGGAAACTGGAGGACGCAAAGGAAACCCACGCAGACACGGGGAGAACTCCCCGTTCCACACAGTCACCCAAGACCAGAATTGAACCCGGGTCGCTGGCGCTGTGAGGCCACAGTGTTAACCACTGTGCCAAACCAGTGAGGCGAGGGCAGGAAAATCCATCTTCTGAAAACTCCTGCCTATGCACGTCTTCCCTGACTCACCCTTAGTTTCTATTCTTGTATTATATGACCCGCACCCCCCATTTTGTCATGTGACATTATCACTTCTGTTACTTAATTATTCATGGCCTCAAACTCATCAATGATTTTTCCATTTTGTTCTTTCCCTCCATCCTCCTTTTCACCCCCATCACATTTCCCTGGCTCAGAACTTGTTTGAAAGTCATTCATCTCTGTAACACCTTCATTTCTCATGGCGGATCATCACCACAAATACTAACGCTAATACTGAGGTCCCTATCTGCTTCAAGAAGACGGCCATCATCCCGGTACCTAAGAAAAACCAAGCAGCGTGCCTTAATGAGTATCGGCCGGTGGCTCTGACAACCATCATTACAAAGTGCTTTGAAAGGTTAGTCATGGCACGAATCAATTCCAGCCTCCCGGACTACCTGGATCCACTACAATTTGCCTACCGCCGCAACAGGTCCACAGCAGACGCCATTTCCCTGGCCCTGCACTCAACCCTGAAACATCTAGATAACAAGGACACCTATGTCAGACTCCTATTTATTGACTACAGCTCAGCCTTCAACACTATTATTCCCACAAAACTCATCTCCAAACTCCGTGGCCCAGGCCTCGGCACCTTCCTCTGTGACTGGATCCTGAACTTCCTAACTCACAGACCACAATCAGTAAGGATAGGCAACAACACCTCCTCCACGATCATCCTCAACACTGGTGCCCCACAAGGCTGTGTTCTCAGCCCCCTACTATACTCCTTATGCCCCTATGACTGTGTGGCCAAATTCCCCTCCAATTCGATTTTCAAGTTTGCTGATGACATCACCGTAGTGAATCGGATCTCAAACAATGACGAGACGGAATACAGGAATGAGATAGAGAATCTGGTGAACTGTTGCGGCAACAATAATCTCTCCCTCAATGTCAACAAAACAAAGGAGATTGTCATTGACTTCAGGAAGCGTAAAGGAGAACATGCCCCTGTCTACGTCAATGGGGACAAAGTAGAAAGGGTTGAGAGCTTCAAGTTTTTAGGTTTCCAGATCACCAACAACCTGTCCTGGTCCCCCCATGCTGGCACTACAGTTAAGAAAGCCCACCAACGCCTCTACTTTCTCAGAAGACTAAGGAAATTTGGCATGTCAGCTATGACTCTCACCAACCTTTACAGGTGCACCATAGAAAGCATTCTTTCTGGTTGTATCACAGCTTGGTATGGCTCCCGCTTTGCCCAAGACCGCAAGGAACTACAGAAGGTCGTGAATGTAGCCCAATCCTTCACGCAAACCAGCCTCCCATCCACTGACTCTGTCTACACTTCCTGCTGCCTCGGAAAAGCAGCCAGCATAATTAAGGACCCCGCGCACCCCGGACATTCTCTCTTCCACCTTCTTCCATCAGGAAAAAGATACAAAAGTCTGAGGTCACGTACCAACCGACTCAAGAACAGCTTCTTCCCTGCTGCTGTCAGACTTTTGAATGGACCTACCTTGCATTAAGTTGATCTTGCTCTACACCCTAACTATGACTGTAACACAACTTTCTGCACTCTCTCGTTTCCTTCTCTATGAACGGTATGCTTTGTCTGTATAGCGCGCAAGAATCAATACTTTTCACTGTATGTTAATACATGTGACAATAATAAATCAAATAAAATCACATCAAAAAACCCGATGGTGGGGGAGTCTGGAACCAGGGGTCACAGTGTGAGGATCCGGGGTAGACCATTTAGGACGGAGGTGAGGAGACATTTCTTCACCCAAAGAGTGGTGAGCCTGTGGAATTCATTACCACAGGAAGTAGCTAATGCCAAAACATTGAATGTATTCAAGAGGCGGCTGGATATAGCATTTGGGGTGAATGGGATCAAAGGTTATGGAGACAAAGCGGGATTAGATTATTGAGTTGGACGATCAGCTACGATTGTGATTGCGGAGCAGGCTTGAAGGGCCAAATGGCCTCCTCCTGCTCCTATCTTCTATGTTTCTATGACCCGCAGAATGTTCGGCATTCCTTGTTCCCAATCATTGATATAAAGGGTGGAATTTTCTCGTCCCATCTGCCACGGGAATCGTAGCGGTCGGGACAAGACCATGTAAGGATCTGGTGACCTTGGGCGGGATTTTCCAGTCTTGGGACGAGAGCAGCTGGAAAATTTCAGCCCAAGTGTCCAACGGCCATTTATACCATCACTCTCCCCAAATACACTGAGAAGCATTGGAGGGTCCGCATTTTAGGCAGAGGATGACTCTTTTGGAAATAAGTCTTTCACTGTTCAAACACCACAAAGGAAACCAAGCCTGGTTGATCGAAGATGAACTGATTCTTTCGAAACATTACAAAGTGCGACGGAGAGATCACTTTGCAGCAACTCTGACTGAAAAATCTAATTTGATTGAAATTGAGATTAATTTACCCTCATTCCCTCAAACCGCGACAGAGCTCGCAGTGGTCTCAAGGCTCTCAGGGTCCGGAGAGATTTAATGGGTCCCAATTCATCATAGCCGAGGATCTTTGCAGTCAGACTGATTAAAGATACCTTAAAGAAGAGGAAATAGAAAAATAGAAGTTTTCTTACAGCCAAGTAAATACAGTAACAATTATTTTTAAGATTCCACACATTATAATAATGAAGAAAAAGTTATTCAGACATCAACTGCACTTCTGATATTTAGCAACATTAGTGGGCGGCTGGCACAGTGGTTAGCACTACTGCCTCACAGTGCCAGGGACCTGAGTTTGATTCCCGGCTTGGGTCACTGTCTGTGTGGAGCCTGCATGTTCTCCCCGTGTCTGCGTGCCTGTGGGTTTCCTCTGGGTGCTCCAGTTTCCTCCCACACACCAAAGCTGAGCGGATTAGGTGGATTGGCCATGCTAAATTGCCCCTTAGTGTCAGGGGGACTAGCTAGGGTAAGTGCATGGGGTTATGGGGATAGGGCTTGAGTGGGATTGTAGTCGGTGCGGATTCAATGGGCCAAAAGGCCTCCTTCTGCACTGTAGGGATTCTATGATTACTGAACCTGCAAGATATAATCCTTTGCAGTGGGTAACATTACATAGGTACGAATGCACCATGCAAAGTTTCTGATGAGACTACTGCTGCGAAGATAGATCGGAGAGGTAGGGACTGTTCTCCTTGGAAAGAAAAAAGCTAAGGGGAGAGATGGGTTGGTCAGAGTCGATCGGGAGAAACTCATAAGAATATTTCGAGTGACAGGGCGCAGATTTAAAGTGATTTGTGAAAGAAGAAAATGTGATTTTAGAGAAAGCTTTTTCGCACAGCGAGTGGTTCGGGTCTGGAATGCCCTGTGTGGAAGTGTGGTGGAGGCAGGTTCAATCGAAGCATTCGAGAGGGCATTAGATGGTGATTTGAATGGAAACAATGAGCCCGATTTTACCATTGCGTCACGCCCGCTTTTGGGTGCGAAAATGTGATAAAGTCGGGCGTGAGGCCATTAACGCAATCCGTGCCCACGCTTGTGCTGATGGCTACTTTACCGAGGCCCGGGAATGCATTTGCATGCATTTAAATTGAATTAATGAACTACCTGCCCAACTTTATCAGCATTCCCCCCTTTACCACCACGTTCGCCAATCCGGAATCGCGCCAAAATGGACATGCTGAATAAAAGCCTGTCTCGGGCGCTCCAGCTGCTGAAGAGGTAAGTTCAGAGCTTCCAACGGCTCTCTGACTCAGATCGGTGGTGGGGGGAGAGGGAGGCAGGCCAAATCATTCTCTGGTGAGGGAGGAAGAGGCGGGTCAGATGTACCTCGAGGCGGGGGGGGGGGTGCGGGAGGGAGGGCAGATCATTCTCTGGGGGGGGGTGCGGAGAGTGAGGCCAGATGATTCTCTTGGGGAGAGTGGGTGCGCGAGTGGGGCCAGATCATACTCTGGTTTGGAGGGGGAGGAGGGAAGTGGGTAAGATGTATCTCTGATGGAGGGGAGGTATGGGGGGAGGCCCGGTCACTCTCTGGTGGGGGGGGGGGGGGGCAGGGGGGTCCGCTGCCACTCTGTGGGCAATCGGTGGGGGAGAAGGGGGCAAGGGGTCGTGATCAGTCTGGGTAGCGGGGTGGGAGTGGATAAGGGGTCAGTGATGTCTGTGGGGGCCATCACTCCCGCTTTTTGCTCCCGGGGCGCTTTATCCGCTTTCTGCGGCCCGGGAGCGATCTGAAATGGGCGCGCTTTTTCAAATTTTTTTCTAACTGCGCTGCGCAGTTCAGAGCTCCAATCGCTTCGGGCGCGCTAAGCCCCACCCACAGCGCAATTCAGACCGGCGATTGTTTTTTCAACCTAAGTGCTAAAGGTTCACTAATGACCTTTAGAGAAGGAAACCTGCTGTCCTTAACTGGTCTGGCCTAAATATGCCTGAGAACAGATCCAACAGATTTGAATTGCGCCCAGATTCAGCACTTAGAATGAAAATGGTAAAATCGGGCCCGATGTGTAAAGATATAGGGAAAAGGCAGGGGAATGGCACCAAATCATAATGTTTAGAGAGCCAGTGCAGACAGGATGGGCTGAATAGCTTCATCTACACTGTCACAGTTCTGTAATTCTGTGAATGATTTTCAACCTAAAACATGAGTTTTGCTTTCCTCTCCCTAGATGCTGTCAGTCCTATTGCGTATTTGCAGGAATACTTACGTCAACAATTAAGAAGTCCAGCCAACACCATGCATTGGTGAAGTATGTTTTGAACCCATATGCAATCCATTTGAGCAGCATTTCCACCACAAAGACATATGTAAACACTTGGTCAGCATACTCGAGCAATGTCTTAATCACCTTTCTGTTTTCAATGTATATGTCTTCAAATGCCTGCAAGCAACAAAACAGTTTAGACCTCTGCTCCCATGAAGCTAGATTTAAACATTATCACACAACTATTTAATTTATTGTTTAAAATGGACCATCTCTTCTGGTCTCCAGATCATCGGAGGCTGGATGTACAAATGAAGATGCACATCTGGGGAAGATGTTTGCATAGTGGTAATGTCGTTAAATTAGTATTTCGGAGACCCAGGGTAATTATATGGGACCTGCGTTCGAATCCCACCATGGCAGATGGTGGAATTTGAACTCAATTTTCAAAAATCTGGACTGAAAAGTCGAAGGATGACCATGCAACCATTGTCAATTGTCGTAAAAGCCCATCTGGTTCACTAATGACCTTTAGAGAAGGAAATCTGCTGTCCTTAATTGGTCTGGCCTAAATATGACTCCAGACCCACAGCAGTGTGACTGACTCTTAACTGCACTGAAATGGCCAGCAGTCAGGAAAGGACCTCACCCCAATGGAACATCCCAGTGGGTGCAGATAGCAGCCCGATCAGCACTCAGTAAAGTACCCCATCCCACCCCACAGAGACTACTTGGAACATCTCTGGGCCTGGGGACAGCACTTCCAGCTCTCCGGGGACCTCCTCACACCAAGCAGAAAATTTCCAGGCCCTGTCTCCAACCTTCCCTACACTCCAGGGGCTGCAGCTGCCTAAAACTTACCTCCTTACTCCTGTTCAATGCTGCCACGCCGGGTCCCAACTTTTATACAGCAGTTGTAATCCCCGCCAGCATGGCGTTATACCGGAGAGGGAGGAGACGCTAGCGGGAGCGAAGATTCTAGTCACAGATCCATTAATTCGATGGTAAGGTATGTAAATGCATGCTGATGTCTGTTACTCTGATTTTCAGCATGGATCTGTTGATGCGAAATAACTTAGGCTGGGTGATGCACTCAGGGCTGGACGCCCAGCGCAGATTGTGCCGCTTGAATCTCCCGGTCCACTGCGCTAAAAAATCAGCGCAGTGGGATGGGAGAATCGCCCCCCTACGCCCCCCACCCCCCCTCAACGCTCCCCCCTCCCCCCACATGTTTATCAGATAATTATTAGGAATGTAATTTGATTTCATGAATGTCAAAATTTTACAATTTTCCAAACAAAAAAAACTCACCAGCAACAGGGTTGTTTATATCGAGTTTATATGATATATTAGCAGGTCTGTCACAGTCTTACTAACAGGGAATTCAAGGAGTCATTAACGTGAAATTTGAAAAAAATGACAAACTAGCATTGACAAGTGGTAAGTGTGGCTCTTATAAGAAGTGATCACCACACACAAAATTTCTAATATGCTTTATAATGAGAAGCACATTGGACTGAGAGAGGAAACCCAATGGTCACACATAGGTAACATCAGAGATTTACTTGGAGAAACCTCCTGATTGAAGGGACACCATTCTTCGAGGACACTTGATGGCAAAAGGAGGCCGGAAAAGGTGCCTGAGAAAGGAATCCCAGTGAACTAGAGTCCAAGGACTGAACCCACCTCCTGGAAACACTGCCAAGTGTGCGGTCGAAGATGAGGTTCTGGGATTGGGCGGCATGGCAGCACAGTGGTTGGCACTGCTGCCTCACAGCACCAGGGACCTGGTTCGATTCCCAGCTTGGATCACTGTCTGTGTGGAGTTTGCACATTCTCCCTGTGTTTGTGTGGGTTTCCTCCGGGTGCTCCGGTTTCCTCCCATAATCCAAAGATGTGCAGGATAGGAGAATTGGCCATGCTAAATTCTCCCTCAATGTATCTGAACAAGTGCTGGAGTGTGGCGACTAGGGGACTTTCACAGTAACTTCATTGCAGTGTTAATGTAAGCCAACTTGTGACTACTAAATAAACGTTACTTTATCAGCCACGCAAAGACTCACAGAACCCATGACCATTAACACGCAGTTCCTTAGGTGGACAATCATACTCGTTAGCAAGTGATCGCCGAAGAAGAAAGTCACACATAGGTATCACTAAAATTATAGATCATAAGACGTAGGAGCATTAGGCTATTCGGCCCATCAAGTCTGCTTTGCCATATAAAGTTTACAATGGATGTACACCTCAAATATGATCAGCTTCTTAATTTTAACCCATGTATAACTCATATGTACAGAATTCATTCACAAACAGAACAACATAAGCAAACTATTAGCTTTTACTCAATGTATGTTTCCAAATCCGGATGCGTCCAAAGTATCATACATTACAAATCACAAATACAGCTTACACACGGCGCAGCAATTTACAGGGAAGGTGTAGAGACTTACCAGAGCTCCGCTGCTGAGCAGAATCATAAAGATGATAAACGTCTCAAACCAGTTGTGTTCCACAATCCTGAAGCAGGTTTTCCTGAGATTCCACCACATCTTGCCCCGATCACTCTTTAGATCAATGTCGAGACGGGGACAGACTCTCAAACAGCCTGTATAAACAATTCAATTGGATTATTGTAAGCTCCTTTCTGCCTATAGTGTAACAGTGTAACATCTAATATTTCCAGCATGTAGGGGGCTAAGAACATTTTACCTTTGTGGTTAATATAATAGAAATACGGCAATACGGCGGCACGGTAGCACAGTGGTTAGCACTGCTGCTTCACAGCTCCAGGGTCCCGGGTTCGGTTCCCGGCTCGGGTCACTGTCTGTGTGGAGTTTGCACATTCTCCTTGTGTCTGCGTGGGTTTCCTCCGGGTGCTCCGGTTTCCTCACACAGTCCAAAGATGTGCGGGTTAGGTTGATTGGCCAGGTTAAAAATTGCCCCTTAGAGTCCTGAGATGCATAGGTTAGAGGGATTAGTGAGCAAAATATGTGGGGATAGGGCCTGGGTGGGATTGTGGTCGGTGCAGACTCGATGGGCCGAATGGCCTCCTTCTGCACTGTAGGGTTTCTATGATTTCTATGAATACATGAGGTGGGATTCCCCCCCTCCCCCCTCAATGTTTTCTGTTAGTGGAGGGAGCTTGCCATTGGCTGCCAGCGGGATCTTCCAGTCCCGCCAATGTCGATGTCGTTTTGCGTGGCTCACCCATCCCACCCACAGGAAACCTGCTGTTTTGGAGGGGTGGTCACTTTGGTTCTGTCAGCCGTAAAATCCCCTCCTATGGTTTGTAATGCCCACTTGTACCTGCTGCTATTACACATACAGGCTGGAACTCTTTGGCTACTCAGATGGCAGGATTCTCTGGTCCTGCCGGCAGTGCACCCCCTATCACGGGTTTCCCAGAGGCGTGGGGTGGCTTTAGTGGAAATTCTCTTTGACAGCGGCGGGACCAGAAGATGCCAACATCAACAAACGGCACGGAGTCTCCCGCCGCCGAGAAAGACGCTAGAGGGAAGGCTAGAGAATCTCACCCATCAGGTAATTTTATAATGCAAGTGTTAGCAGAGCAGCACCAAAGCTGAATTTGTACTTCATGTTATGATGGCCACGAAGGACATGGGTGATCATCGAAAGATGTCCCCGTGGTCTTCGTGGAGTACGAACTCCCTTATTGAGCGAGAGAAGGCATGCCCAATGGCAAGTGAGCAGCGGAGGTCAAAATCTGTTGCTCTAATCCCGATGGTTGTCATCGGTCCCCGGGTACAGACTTTTGCTGTGAACCTTGGGTGCGGCTTTTGTCTTGGTTTCCAAGGAAGGGTTTCTGATGATGGGAAACTGGCCTTAGCTAAATTACTACACTTCATAAACTGAGGTAGGAGCAGGAGATATCTGGAATACTTCAAAAAAGGTGACTGATAAAGTGGTGACGTTCTGCTGGGAGCTTGATTATGATTCAAAGGATTTGAAGAGAAGAGATGTTAAAGTCTATCTTTAAAGAAAAGTCTGGCACATATAGGCTGTCGAATCTGACATACCTCCTGGTTAAAACATTTGTGGATGTTCAGAAAGAAAAAACTTGTATTTCTTTAGCAGTTTACACATTCTCAGGATGTTGTGAGGTACTACAGTCAGGGAATCAGTTTGAATTGTAGTCACTGTAGTAACGTAGACAGATGGAGCAGCCAGTTTGCACAAGGTTCCACAAGCAGCAAATGGTCGTAGCGATCAGAGAATCGGACTTATTGATGGTGGGTGAGGTTTAAATGTTGGCAAGAACATTGGGTGAAGCCACACATTTCTTTGAAGAAAGTCCTGGGAAATTTATGAATACTTGATATGGTTATAACGGGGTGATCTTTTAATGCCTCATTCAAAAGATGCCATCTCCGTATGTCAGTGAAGTGTTACTCTTGATCAAGTACTTAAGTGGTCAATTGTAGGTTTGAACAAATAACCTTCTTAACCAGGGACAAGGCTGGCAAAGGGTACTGCAAAACACTTGACAAATGATGAAATAATTGGAGCCAATCAGCATGGCTATATGGTAGTGGAGGGGGAAGATCATGCTTGACAAACCTATTGGAATTAAGATGATATCAGAGTTCAGATAATGGAATTTTGTCATAGAGGTTGTTTATTTAAGTTTATATATTAGTGTCACAAGTAGGCTTACATTAACTGCAATGAATTTACTGTGAAAATCCCCCAGTTACTACACTCCAGCGCCTGTTTGGGTACACTGAGGGAGAATTTAGCATGGCCAATGCACCTAACCAGCACATCTTCCGAACTGTGGGGGGAAACCGGAGCACCCGGAGGAAACCCACCTAGACATAGGGAGAATATGCAGACTCTGCACAGACAGTGACCCAAGCCAGGAATTGAACCCAGGTTCCTGGTGCTGTGAGGCAGCAGTGCTAATCACTGTGCCACCTTGCCGTCCTTGTTTATACATCAACAAAGCTCTTCATACACAACTGCACAGCAGGTTAGTCAACCAGGTTAATAAAAACAGAATAGGTAGCCAGCCATTGAAGTGGACTGGCACCAAAGCGTTATCTGAGAGAGTGCCATCAGGATCAAGTCAAGCTTTTACTATCGATGCTTTAAGTCGATTATTTGAAGGCAGAAGGAAAAAAACAGTAAAATGGGGGAATAAAAATATTGGTTTGCATTGGAATTGTATACTTTAAAATAGAACATCAGTAAAACAGGGAAATAAGAATACTTAAACAAAAACAGAAAATACTGGAAAATGTCAGCAGGTCTGACAGCGTCTGTGGAGAGAGAATAGAGCCAATGTTTCAAGTCTAGATGACCCTTTGTCAGAGCTTTGGGGATCAACTTTGACAGAATTGGATCCCGCTGGCGGGAAGGGTCAGAAAATTCCGCCCATTGAATATGAAGCAGGCATGATGCTTCCTATGGTCTAGCCCTGTTCCTATTTCTTGTGTTTTTAAGAGGATGTGTAATTGTGCCACAATAATTGTATTGGATTCATCCTCATCCGTAACTTTTTAAAAATTCGTTCATGGGACATTGGCATCGCTGGCTGATCAGCATTTATTGTCCATCCTTAATTGCCCTTCCTTAATTGCCCTTGGAGGGCAGTTGAGAGTCAACCACATTTCTGTGGCTCTGGAGTCACATGTAGACCAGACCGGGTAAGGACAGCAGATTTCCTTCTCCAAAGGACACTAGTGAACCAGGTGGGTCTTTATAACAATCGTCAATAGTTTCATGGTCATCTTAATTCCAGATTTTAAAAAACTGAATTCAAATTCCACCAAGCGCTGTGGCTGGATTTGAACCTGGGTCCCCAGAACATTAGCTGAGTTTCTGGATTAATGGTCCAGCAGTAATACCACTAGGCCATCGCCATCTGAACTTATACAGTTCTGGTCACCGTATTACACTAAGGATGTTGAATTACAATGAGAAATTGCAGGAGCTGAGATTGTAAAGTGGTGCCTGTCCTTTGCTTCATCTCCCTGAGAATGGGAGCTCACCATGATGGAATGGAGAGTGCAAACTCCAAGTCTACAGCTGCCTGGTACAATATGTCGGAAAGCCAGGACGATGGTTCACATGTCTCCTCCATTTCCCCCTTTCCTTCCTTCTCCGCCACCTCTATCAGTGCCTTTACCTTCTGTCAAACATGCTTCTGGTTCGTTATTCTCAGCATTCGCTTCTTCCACCTCCTCTACTTCTTCCTCCTCAGCTTTCAGATCCACAGTACTGCACAGAGAAGGATCTATATTCTTTTTATCCTATGCAGGGATGAAATAGTGGGTATAATGTAACACAGATGTAGAAATGTGCTGCCGTAAAATTCTTTACGTACATTCAAAAGTGTCCATGTGGCACGATAAACAAGAAAGTCTTTCTAGAAGCTTAAACTCTTGGCACTCCTGTCCACATATACACAACTCTTATTTTCTGTGAGCGCATTTGTTCTCAATGCAATTAAGCTTCTGACCAATTAATTTTGCTCTTTGCATGTAGATTTAACTGGTCCTTGGTGAACATGATTACAAAGAACACTAAAGAGCACTGTTACAACAGTGCCAGAGTTCGAAATGAAAAGCTGGTGAGGATTCCTGTAAAGGAATCCCAAATAGCCCATGAGGTCATCCGATTTGTTTCCATCTGGGGAAGGACATACCAAGGAGACTCTATGCTAGATTGTTCTATATCTTCTGACTTACTAGCCCATTAGTTTGTATAATGATAAATAAGGGGTAAATTTGACCTTGACTTTGTGACGTTAGTGTACCTTTAAGAAAGTTTTTTTAAAAAACATGATTTCTGCAGCTCACAGCTTCAGTGATGTCATTATTGTTGCCAGACTGACTATGATGAGTCCTTTTATTGCTGCTTAAGTGGCTTAAATGGGGTTGATTGTGTTTACTCTGGGATTAATTTTATGACTTGCATTGTTAGGAGGATGGTGATGTGTTTTTGGACCTTTTTTTCAGTGAGTTTAAGCAGTTTGGAGCTGCAGGTTTGAGTTTTAGTTTTAGAAGGGACAGCAAGCTAAAAAGAAATGTTTTCCCTCTCTCCCTGTTTTTTCTTCTTTGGAAATTCTCTTGTTTTCCAGAAGGGTGAAAATCTGCTGTTGTTGGAGGCTGGACCAGTGTCTCTCTGATGTTTTGGGAAGCTGTCTTGTCTTCAAACTGTTCTGAGTCTCAAGAGCATTTAACTGAAGAGTTCAACTAACGGCCTCAATCCTATTATCACATGAGCAATAGACATTGCTGTACTGAACCAGTTTAAAGGGTTGTTTATGGAGGTTGGTTTGATTGGAACAGCTTATATATATTCATTAAGTGTTATACATTATTGGGGTTGTTTTGTTTCTTGTTTGTAATTGATAAATGTTCTTGCTAATTTTCTTACTGTACATGTTAACTATATTCTAAATAAACTTTGTTTGATAAATGCTCCTTACTGGGTCATTTGAATCATACCTGAGGTGAAACATATCATGCTTATCCTAGCTAAATTCAAGATGCAAAACTTATGATTCAGGCGGGCTTCATAAAACACTTTGGAGTTTCTGACCTGAACCATAACAACTTCAATGGAAAAGAAACTTGGCAGTGGTATAAAATGGACTGCTGATTGGCTATCCACCACTTTGTAATATCATCCCATAGTTTCTGCAAATATTGGAATTATTTTCCATTGGGTAGACAACACAGTCTTTCAACAAGATGATAAGTAGCGTGCCAATATCCATAGAGGCTCCTAGTAATGTGTTAATATCTGCAAAGAGTCCCTCTACCCAAAACATTTCAAAAGCATTGCAAGTAGCTGTGTACAGTGTCAACATCCAATGACTCATTAATGGATTGTGGAAAACAAGAATTAATGAGACAGATTTTAGTTGGGCACAATGTCTACCACATCAGGGTTAGAAGGTCACACTTGCAAGCTGCATGCCAGCACATGGGTAAATAACCTGCACTGTATCAAGAATCCCTACAGTGCAAAAGGACACCACTTGGCCCATCGGGCCTGAACCGACAACAATACCACTTAGGCCCTATTCCCGTAACACCACATGTTTACCCTGCTATTCCCCCTGACACCAAGGGCAATTTACCATGGACAATCCACCTAACCTGCACATCTTTGGAGTATGTGAGGAAACTGTAGCACTCAGAGGAAGCCCACACAGACCCAGGGAGACCATGCAGACTCCTCACAGAGTGACCCAAGGCCAGAATTGAACCCGGATCCCTGGTGCTGTGAGGCAGCAGTGCTAACCATTGTGCCACCGTGCTGTCCTGAAGGAGTGCTGCACTGCTGCAAGTGCTAATCTTTGGTTGAGGCGCCGTTACGCCCATCAAGTTGTTGACAATTGCCCCACTATTAGAGAAAGATAGAAAGATAGAAACATAGAAAAACTACAGCACAAAACAGGCCCTTCGGCCCCACAAGTTGTGCCAAACATATCCCTACCTTTTAGGCCTACCTATAACCCTCCATCCTAATAGAAACATAGAAAAACTACAGCACAAAACAGCACAAGATATCACAATGAAGTTCACAATGATGTACTTTTGAAATGGAATTACTGTTGTCATATAGGTAAATGAATTGTCATGGATAATATTCCTCCTTGGACAAACCTCAGCACATTGTATTGTCAAAAAAGCCTACCATGTTTTCCTACGTAACAGGAATCCATTGCACATCAAAGTAACTGTGTGTGTAAGACACACATTGCAAGGTGATAGGCATCTATATAAATGCGAAAAAATTCAGGCCCACTGCAGGCAAGAAATTCCAACTAGCCACCAATCTTAGTGAAAATCATACAGATATTCTAAACAAAACTTACAGGTTTGAGAACTTCAGCTTTCTTTGGTAGTAGATCCTGACCCTGAATAGAAAAATCAAAATATCATTTTAGTCTAGTTACCAACTGAGGGTTGACATATTTAGACATAGTTCTCCCAACACTATCTCAAACAGTATAAATATCAATCCTTAGGCAATGATTTTCATAAACAAGATCAATCTTTCAGTTTGCAATTGTGTCTGCCATTGCAGATGCAATTCATTTAATGCTGTTTCTTACTTCCTAAGAGGACAGGTTAGCGACCGGATCCTAAACCTCAACGGAATTTGCCATATAAATACCATGGCTGCAAGAGTGGATCAGAGGCTAGGTATCCTGCAGTGTGTAACTCACCTCCTGAGTCCCCAGAGCTTGTCCACAAGACACAAGACAGGAACGCCTGGATAAGTGCAGCTCCAACAATGCTCATGATCCAGGAGAAAGCAAGCCGCTTTCATCCACAAATGTTCAATCCCTCCATCACAATGGCAGCAGTGTATACCATCTACTAGATGCACCACAGGAACTCCTTAATCAACACCTTTCAAGCCCATGATCACCACCATCTAGAAGGACAAGGGAACATGGAACACCTCAAGTTCCCCTCAAAGCCACCCACCATCCTGAATTGGGAATATATAGGGGCAAATTTTCCCTTCCAGCCCGCCACGGGAATTGGGCAGGTGAGGGTCAGACCATGGAAAGGTCCGTTGACCTCGGGGGGGATTTTCCAGTTTCGGGGGAGTGTGGCCGGAAAATCCCACCCATTGCCATTCCTTCATTGTCACTGAGTCAAAATCCTGGAACTGTCTTCCTAACAGCACTGTGAGTGTACCTACACTACATGGACTTCAGCGGTTCAAGAAGGCAGCTCACCATCTCAGGGCAATTAGGGATGGGCAATAAATGCTGGCCTCACCACTCATACCCACATTCCAAGAATGAATTTTTAAAAACTGAGATCTGCAGGATTGGGCCAGAATGGCTCAAAAATATGTTTTGCCCTTTGCTCTGTTTTAAGGTATTTGGATTCTGTTGACCCTCCTCAGTGTCAGATCTGAGATTGGGAACCCATAACAGCAGAATATTGGCGGGTCTTGATTGAAGCAATAATCTGATAATACGGAATCAAAACATTGCTGACTATCCAGGGTTAAAACCTATAAACCACATAATAGAATATTTATTAATTTCCTGGGTAGTTTTATCTTCACAGATCAAAGGAAAAGGTTCAAATTTCAACAAACTGTTCTGACCCAATCATTCAAATATTGGCAAAACATTAAGATAAAATATTAAGACTCAATACATTGTATTTCAATTACCTGCCATCAAATACTTTAGTTACTGAATGATAATGGTCAAAATTGCAAGGTGCCATATTAACCTTTCCTCTAGAATGGGTGGCACAGTGGTTATCACTGCTGCCTCACAGCGCCAAGGACCGGGTTCAATTCCAGCCTTGGGTCACTGTCTGTGTGGAGTTTGCATGTTCTCCCCGTGTCTGCGTGGGTTTCCTCCGGGTGCTTCGGTTTCCTCCCACAGTCCAAAGATGTGTGGGTTAGGTGGATTGGCCATGCTAAATTGCTCCTTAGTGTCAGGGGTAATGGCAGGGTAAATATGTGAGGTTATGGGAATAGGGCCTGGGAGGGATTGTGGTCGGTGCAGACTCGATGGACTGAATGGCCTCCTTCTGCACTGTAGGACTCTAAGATTCTACGACAGAGAATTCATTCAGATCAATTAGTTTTTGCAACATTCCCCCATTTTGCTACTCCAAAATCCTGTAGTATTTCTAAAATGTTAAACTATATTTTTTTTTAAATCACATTTTGTAAACTGAAATACAATTGAAGGAATTACCTATTAGCTTCCTACAAAATATATCATCAATCTATTAATTCTAAGCTATGAAGTTACTGATGACATTAAAGAAGGTAGTCAAAAAGGCATACGGCATGCTTGCCTTCATCGGCTGGGGCATTGAGTTTAAAAATTGGCAAGTCATGTTGCAGCTTTATAGAACCTTAGTCAGGCTGCACTTGGAATATAGTGTTCAATTCTGGTCACCACACTACCAGAAAGATGTGGAGGCTTTGGAGAGGTTACAGAAAAGATTTACCAGGATGTTGCCTGGTATGGAGGGCATTAGCTATGAAGAGAGGTTGGAGAAACCTGGCTTGTTCTCACTGGAGTTACGGAGGTTGAGGGGTGACCTGATAGAAGTCTATAAGATTATGAGAGGCATGGACAGAGTGGATGGTCAGAAGCCTTTTCCCAGGGTGGAAGAGTTAATTACTAGGGGGCACAGGTTTAAGGTGCGAGGGGCAAGGTTTAAAGGAGATGTTCGAGGCAGATTTTTTACACAGAGGGTAGTGGGTGCCAGGGGAGGTAGTGGAAGCGGATACGGTCGTAACTTTTAAGGGGCATCTTGACAAATACATGAATAGGATGGGAATAAAGGGATATGGTCCCCAGAAGGGTAGGGGTTTTAGTTAAGTCGGGCAGCATGGGCGGTGCAGGCTTGGAGGGCCGAAGGGCCTGTTCCTGTGCTGTAATTTTCTTGGTTCATCTACTGTGAAGGGGTGACCCAGTTGCAAGCTAGTTGCCTTGATTATAATCCTCTTTTCTTGCCCAGTCAGAATGCTGCGTGAGACCAGCTAAGGATAGGCTGAGTCCACTACTGGCCCGAGGTTCCTCCAATCCTGTCCAAAACCATTTCAGTTCTGTCAGCGCAGACAGTGAGTGTCCACTTTAGATTCAAATGACGGAGCCCAAATTCATCATCAGTGTTGCAGTGAGACATTAATGTCATGTGTGGAAAGTGCCGGTTGGTTGGAAGTTTAAGAAAACATTGTGTGCGGATCTTACAACTTCATCCCGCCTGACCTTCGGCAAGGCGAGGTGGCAAGATCAGGCGGGAGGTGAAAAATCAGGTTTGTTCAAACCGGCATTGCTTTGCCAGCGAAATGGGTTTTACGCCCAGAAAGTGCCATAAGATTGCATTTCTAAACTCGCCCAAAGAACGAGTCTGAAACGCTCCCGTTTTCTTGCTCATTCAGCACTTCGAATTCTTTTCATAAAATTCCACCCATTACCTTTATTTCGTTCATGGGATGTGGGTATTCTGGCTGGGGCAACACTTATTGCCCATCCCAAATTTCCCTTGAACTGATTGGCTTGCTAGGCCATTTCAAGAGCAGTTAATAGTCAACCACAATTGCTGTGGGTCTGGAGTCAGATGTAGACTGGATTAAGTCAGGACAACAAATTTCCTTCTGTACAGATCATTAGTGAACCAGATACATCAACAACATGGCCACCATTACTGAGATTAGCTTTATGTTCCAAATTTATGAACTGAATTGAAATTTTACCAGCTGGTGTTGTGGGATTTGAATCCATGTCCCCAGAGTATCAACCTGGGCCTCTGGATTATTAGTCCAGTGACATTATCATTGTGTCACCATCTCTTCTATATGGATAGATGGAACAGAAGTGCTGTCCACCCAAGGTGCAAAACGGTCTTGGGCATTCCATCCCCTCTTTGTCTCTCCCTTTTCATACAGCTATCAGCTGCCAAAGACCTTGCCCAGTGATTATTTTACACCAAGGACCATTCCCTGGAGTTACTGGTATCATAAGGCTCCCTCCATGATTTCTACCCCAGTCAGTCATCCCAGTTTTGAGAGGGAGGCAGCCCTGTATTGCTGTAAAGATGCAAAAGAGTTAAAGTGGATCAGGCAGCGTAGTGAACTTCCTGTGGAGGTGTCTATCCTGTGTGTACTCCAATCTGTTCTGAATGCACCCCCAGCTCCCCAGTTAAAATAGGCCTCAACACACAATAGAGAGATACTTAAATTTTGCTGAAACTGTTCATTTTGTGCCATCTTGTACTCAATATTTGAAGAATGATTTTATCAGGTAAGAGGGTAGTGAGAGATACACAAAATTCTAACCATGCTTCTCACCATGTTGACGTCCTCAACATCTGCTTCAGAGCTTTGATCTTCCTCCTCACCATCAGACTCAGCCTCAGCGATAGGAACACGAATAGTCAAGTGTGCATTGGCCACGGGGCCCATTTGGTCAACTTTCTTCCTGGTAACTCCATCAACTTTGGAACTCTCTTCTTTCCCAGTCTCTGTGTCTGTGTGGTTAAAATCAAGAGCCCTAGTTTTTGAAGGGGATAAGTCATCTAATTGTTCCTCCGTCTGGTCACTTTTCTTCCTTCGAAAGATGCCAAAAACAAAGTTTTTCACATAGTCTATTGCCCTGGTGATCCGGTTGAGTGCAATTTGCAGGTTGTTCATTTCTGAGTCGTCTTCAGGGGCTGAGAGGCTATCTGCGCTGAAGGAGCTTAACAGCAAGGCCAGGAAGAGATTAAGCACCTGCAGATGAAAATTTAGCCATCAATGATCATAGACTTACCATTAATACATATAACTCACAGGAAAAGGAAAAGAACGGTTACTTCATTGCATCAAAAATCCTAGGGATTGAAAACTAAATCACCATGTAACTTTTGCTCTCTTGTTTTTCAAATATTGGGTGCGATCTTACCGGATGTTCAGGCCCCGCTGCCATTGCAAGCGAGGACAGAACATCTGGCGCTCTGCCAAATCTCCAGTCACTGCAGCAGGACCAGAATGTCCCACCGGCGTGATGGGCCAAAAGATTCTGCCCATCTTCTCCAAACCAAGCGATGTTTTCCCATTCCTCTGACAGTAATATACCAAGGGAGAGTAAAAGATAATTAACAACTTTCCCCCTGAGAGAAATCTATTTATTTATATGGCAGGGAAGTTCAAGTTGTGCCCTGATACCAAATCCTAACTATTTTGGCCCTCACAATTAAGTCTTCCTGCGCTCATATTGCTTGTTTTCTGCTTTGTCCCATTTGAATTAGGTAGTGCCAGTGATTTCGAAAGGACTGTTGTTGTCTCTTTGCCGAACACATCTTAAAACAAGAAATTGAAGTCAGTCAGTACAGAAACCTTCCATATATTCAAACTAATAGGAATAAGGGTTTAAGCTTTGCATGCAAGTTCCTAGAGCTCCATGATCCACATGAAACAGGCCCCCTAAATTAAGGCCTGGGTCAGATGACAAGCATTCTTTTAATTGCAGTGCATCCCAATGATGCATAATACCATTATACCTATTGTCCTGCAACATGTTCATGCATCCACAGAGATGTAAGATCCAATTTTATCTTCGTTTTCCCTCAGGAAACATGGAAGTAGCTGATTAAAAAGCTGTGACTAACTTTACACCATGCTAACTAGAGCCTTCTCTTAGAAAGCCTTACATTAAATCGAAAATGACTTTGCATATTTATTGGGTTGAAACCGTAGATTGAGATTTAAAATACTGAACAACAACATTGAAGTGTTTTAAAATTGTGGCTTCTGAGATGACTGAACAATAATGCAGCTAGGGTGGCACGATGGTTAGCGCTGCTGCCTCACAGCGCCAGGGACCCTGGTTTGATTCCTGGCTTGGGTTACTGTCTGTGCGGAGTCTGCACGTTCTCCCTGTGTCTGCATGCGAGTCCTCCCACAGTGCGAAAGATAGAATCATAGAATCCCCACAATGCAGAAGGAGCCTATTCGGCCCATCGAGCCTGCACCGACAACAATCCCACCCAGCCCCTATCCCCGTAACCCCACATATTTACCCTGCTAATCTCCCAAACCTACACATCTTGGGACACTAAGGAGCAATTTAGCATGGTCAATCAGCCTAACCCAC
This sequence comes from Mustelus asterias, assembly GCF_964213995.1. Lineage (NCBI taxonomy): Eukaryota > Metazoa > Chordata > Chondrichthyes > Carcharhiniformes > Triakidae > Mustelus > Mustelus asterias. Next base: position 78,233,907 of record NC_135811.1, on the reverse strand, counting down.
ACATCTTTGGACGTTGGGAGGAAACAGGAGCACCAGATGAGCTGGTTAGGTGCAGTGGCCATGCTAAATTCTCCCTCAGTGTACCCGAACAGGTGCCAGAGTGTGGGGACAAGGGGATTTTCACAGTAACTTCATTGCAGTGTTAATGTAAGCCTACTTGTGACACTAATAAGTAGACTTTATCCTGAAAATTGCAAAGCCACTGTAATGGAGCCAGGCTATCTGGAAGAATGTCAATTGAAAAGTGAAAACGAGGGGAGCCATCCTATCACTTCCCACCCCACCAGAATACTTCTCCTGGCAAACCCAGTCTTTCACCTAATTGATGGTTTATCTATGCAGATTGGTTTCTTATGACATACAAAGGACCTCATTGCAGTATTGAGGGACAACTGGTGCATGTTGAGCTGCAATGACTGGTGAAGAGACAGACACAACAAAGGTAAATAAACAATTATTTTTTGTGCAACCACAAGTAGGAATGCTTTTCTGGGCTCCATAAGAATAATGCCACCCAGTGCTGTTCTGGCACTACCCAAATATATTCCACTGTACAGCCACCACAGTGGCATTGGCCCCCTCAGCGAACAAAGCTGTCTGTACCAGGCTTGGGCTGACAAGTGATAAATAATATTTGAGCGACACAAGTGTTAGGCAATGACTATCTCTGATGAGAGAGAATCCAACCAGTTACCCTTCAGATTTAACAGCGTCACCCTGACCAAATCTTCCATGATCGACGTTCCAGGGAAATCACCACTGACTGGAAACATAACAACATAAATACTGTGGCTACAAAAGCAGTAAGAAGTTTAACAACACCAGGTTAAAGTCCAACAGGTTTATTTGGTAGCAAAAGCCACAAGCTTTCGGAGCCTTAAGCTCCTTCTTCAGGTGAGTGGGAATTCTGTTCACAAACAGGGCATATAAAGACACAAACTCAATTTACAGAATAATGGTTGGAATGCAAATACTTACAGCTAATCAAACCTGGTGTTGTTAAACTTCTTACTGTGTTTACCCCAGTCCAACGCTGGCATCTCCACATCATGGCTACAAAAGTAGTAAGAAGTTTAACAACACCAGGTTAAAGTCCAACAGTTTTATTTGGTAGCAAAAGCCACACAAGCTTTCGGAGCTGCAAGCCCCTTCTTCAGGTGAGTGGGAATTCTGTTCACAAACAGAGCATATAAAGACACAGACTCAATTTACATGAATAATGGTTGGAATGCGAATACTTACAACTAATCAAGTCTTTAAGAAACAAAACAATGTGAGTGGAGAGAGCATCAAGACAGGCTAAAAAGATGTGTATTGTCTCCAGACAAGACAGCCAGTGAAACTCTGTGGGGGTTACAGATAGTGTGACATGAACCCAATATCCCGGTTGAGGCCGTCCTCGTGTGTGCGGAACTTGGCTATCAGTTTCTGCTCAGCGACTCTGCGCCGTCGTGTGTCGCGAAGGCCGCCTTGGAGAACGCTTACCCGAATATCAGAGGCCGAATGCCCGTGACCGCTGAAGTGCTCCCCAACAGGAAGAGAACAGTCTTGCCTGGTGATTGTCGAGCGGTGTTCATTCATCCGTTGTCGCAGCGTCTGCATAGTTTCCCCAATGTACCATGCCTCGGGACATCCTTTCTTGCAGCGTATCAGGTAGACAACGTTGGCCGAGTTGCAAGAGTATGTACCGTGTACCTGGTGGATGGTGTTCTCACGTGAGATGATGGCATCTGTGTCGATGATCCGGCACGTCTTGCAGAGGTTGCTGTGGCAGGGTTGTGTGGTGTCATGGTCACTGTTCTCCTGAAGGCTGGGTAGTTTGCTACGGCATCTCCTCCGGAGCCTTCAACATGTCATTGATGAAGACGAACATCTCGCCAAGGCCATCCCCACACCCCCACTTCTTGCCTTCAAACAACCGCACAACCTCAAACAGACCATTGTCCGCAGCAAACTACCCAGCCTTCAGGAGAACAGTGACCATGACACCACACAACCCTGCCACAGCAACCTCTGCAAGACGTGCCGGATCATCGACACAGATGCCATCATCTCACGTGAGAACACCATCCACCAGGTACACTGTACATACTCTTGCAACTCGGCCAACGTTGTCTACCTGATACGCTGCAAGAAAGGATGTCCCGAGGCATGGTACATTGGGGAAACTATGCAGACGCTGCGACAACGGATGAATGAACACCGCTCGACAATCACCAGGCAAGACTGTTCTCTTCCTGTTGGGGAGCACTTCAGCGGTCACGGGCATTCGGCCTCTGATATTCGGGTAAGCGTTCTCCAAGGCGGCCTTCGCGACACACGACGGCGCAGAGTCGCTGAGCAGAAACTGATAGCCAAGTTCCGCACACACGAGGACGGCCTCAACCGGGATATTGGGTTCATGTCACACGATCTGTAACCCCCACAGAGTTTCACTGGCTGTCTTGTCTGGAGACAATACACATCTTTTTAGCCTGTCTTGATGCTCTCTCCACTCACATTGTTTTGTTTCTTAAAGACTTGATTAGTTGTAAGTATTCGCATTCCAACCATTATTCATGTAAATTGAGTCTGTGTCTTTATATGCTCTGTTTGTGAACAGAATTCCCACTCACCTGAAGAAGGGGCTTGCAGCTCCGAAAGCTTGTGTGGCTTTTGCTACCAAATAAAACTGTTGGACTTTAACCTGGTGTTGTTAAACTTCTTACTGTGTTTACCCCAGTCCAACGCCGGCATCTCCACATCATGACTACAAAAGTAGGCCAGAGGCTGGGATTTCTGTGATGAATAACAACTCTTCTCACTCAAAGTCTTACTGCCTGAGTCAGGAGTGTGATGGAACAGTCGCCAATTGCCTAGATGAGTCCAGTGTCAATAAACTCATTGAATCATAGAATCCTACAGCGCAGAAGGAAGCCATTCGGCCCATCGAGTCTGCACCGACCACATTCCCACCCAGGCCATATCCACATAACCCCATACATTTACCCTAGCTCGTCCCCCCGCCCCCCCCCCCCCCCCCCAAAAGTGAAATTTAGCATGGCTAATCCACCTAACCCGCACATCTTTGGACTGTGGGAGGAAACTGGAGCACCCGGAGGAAACCCACACAGACACAGGGAGAATGTGCAAACTCCACACACACAGTGACCCGAGCCAGGAATCGAACTCGGGTCCCTGGTGCTAGGCAGCAGTGCTAACCACTATGCCACCAAGCTGCCCAACTCATCCAAAGATACTCATCCAGGACCAGACAACCCACTTATTGGCACCCCATCCACCATCTTAAACATTCAATCCTTCAGCACCAGCCCATTTTGACACCAGTATGAACCATCTACTAGATGCACTGTAGCAATTTGCCAAAGTTTCTTCAACAAGACATTCCAAGTATTTAGCCTCTTTAGCCTAGACAGTGGTTCCCAAAGGGTGCGGCGCGCCACATTGGTGCGGCGAGAGAGGATGGCAAATGTGGCGGGAAGATTCAAGGACAATCAAAGAAACATTTAAACATGGTTTAAACAAGCATTGTTTTATACTTTCTGGATGTCCCATGATCATATTATAAAGTAGTTGTGTTCTATGTTATGAATCAAGCACTGCTAGGAGTTGTTTTGTTTTTGTGTTTGAATGTATTTCTTATCAATAAAAAATTTGGTGTGGCGCGAGCAAATTTTTATTCCGAAAGTGCGGCCCAGTGAAAAAAGTTTGGGAACCACTGGCCGAGAAGAACAAGGGTAGCTGGCACACTGGAACACCATCCCCTCCAGCTTCCCCTCCAAGTTATACATCATCCTAACTGGAAAATATGCCACCATTTCTTCATCATCACTTGACTAAGAGCACTGTGGGACGACGCACATGGCAAGGACTCTCGTTTGTTTAAGAAGGCAATCACCTTTTCAAGCGCAATCAGGAATGGGCAATAATTGTTGGCCTAACTAGCGATGCCCCACCCCTGATGAACAAAGAGAAAAAAGACAATCACGCCAGCTCCGAACGGGATGTAGCTGAGGGTGCGCAGTTTGGCGACAGCATGGCAATGAGGCTTGGACTCCTCAGGGTAGACTGGACCTGCTGCCAGCAGAATCCTGCAACTGAGAAATAAAATCTATCTGCACTTCCTAAAAATAAAGCATTTCAAGTATATTAAAGCAGTGATTTAAGGTTGCACTGGCCAATGAAAGAAAGTAATGTGTATTATGCACTGTATATTGTATTTTTAAAAATACTGTCAATGTGCATAACGGGGTGTGCCAACTGAAAACAAGCGTAATATGATGAAAACGAAATAGCAGCCGATATTTCTACTTCTCCTCTACAGGTATGTTAAGTACTAATGAACTGACTGATAGGGAAGCCAATTCTCCAGAGAATACTCTCTCTTGAACCCTGCCGAGCAGATGACATTCCAAGGGCGTGATTAAATTCCTGCTGACTCTCATGGAATCCAAATGGAACCAGAGACGTAGACTCGTGCATTTCCTTCACCCTTGGCAATAGTTGCCTCGCATCGGTCACCTATTGCACAGAAATTAGTCTAACAACTCCACCTGATAAACCCCTTGCACACACTGCATATCTAGGGTGCAATAGTCGGAGATTAGTTTCCGATTGACTTCACACGTATTTAATTTCTGAAGTTGAAATGAATTGGAGACCAGTGGCCCAAAAGTATGCAGTCTCTTTGGCTTATATTATGAGAGTCAGACACCAGCCTTAAATAAATCACTTGCATCATATCCGTAAACATTTATGTTTAGCCACAGCGTCAAGCCAGTCACAAGTAGATGTCACATTTAAGGCACCAGATTTTCAGTAAGAATCAAAATATTACACTTGGTATCAGTCATGTCCTTTAAATCCTGTGTTTAGTGTGAAATGCATCATCGGGGCTAAATTGGAACATGTAAGCTTCTCGAACACAGGAACAGACGCATGAAGGACAAATTCCTAAACCGTGGCATCTCTACCTTGTCATTATTAGAGTTGAGTTAACACATCAAGCTCCATCACCCCCTTCCCTGATTATCCCCAAGGTGTGGGAGACCAAACGAAACAAGTGTTCCTCAGTTCAAGCTTGGAAAAGGAGTTTCAAACCTTTTCCCAGTGAGAATGTGGGGGCTCGAGAAAGTAACAGAACCTGATACAGAGACAGACTTTGTTGCTGGCACTGAACTGGAAGAGCAGTTAGCACTTTTACTGGGCTCGGGGCGGTTTGAGTTTCATGGGGCTTAGCTGGATTTTGACTAAGTAGAACTCTCGGACCGATATTATTTTCAGCCCTCAGTTCACTTGTAAAAAAATATATTTCCAATTCCTCTCTGATTGTTTTGAAGATGCATTTTGTTCTCATCAAGGTGAACCTACTTGAGCTGGAACATTTCCTGCAGGTAATTTTCCACCTTCATAATGCTGCCAGGAACCTCACCAGCCAAGGGTGGCGTATAATCACTTCAGGCACAAGTCCGAAAACTATCCCTCTAGGATTACAGCAGAGCGTGTTTAAGTCAGCTTCAGCTTGAGAAGATGTTATGCTCAATCTATTAAGCTTCATAAACATGATAAACATGTTTTGGCTCTGAAAAAAACACCCCTTATCATAAAACTCCTAAATACAGAAGGAGGCCATTCGGCCCACTGAGTCTGCACCAACTCTCTGACAGACCATGGGCCGCAGTTTTCTGGCTGCTGCACTGCGGAATCATCCGGTCACACCAAAGACAACCCCCCGGCCATGGGTTCCCAAGCGGTGAAAGGTGCGAACAATGGAAAACGCCATCGACAGCAGCAGGACTGGAAGATTCTGCTGGGAATGAGGGTCTCCCATCCAGTCTGTAGAAGGCCTATCCCCCTACACTAGCCCCGTAACCCCACATATTTACTCACTAATCCCCCTAACTTACACATCTTGGGACACTAAGGGGCAATTTAGCATGGCCAATCCACCTAACCCGCACATCTTTGGACTGTGGGAGGAAACCGGAGCACCCTGAGGAAACCCACGCAGACACGGGGAGAATGTGCAGACTCCACGCAGACAGTCATCCAAGGACTGAATCGAGCCCGAGTCCCTGGCCCTGTGAGGCAGCAGTGCTAACCACTGTGCCACCGTGCCACCCAACCACAGTGCCACCTTACATCAATGCAAATATCTTTTCAGTTTTTAAACCAAATTCCTTCATGTTCCTCTGAATGAGATTTATCACTTTAGTGACCAAATTCTGGGTAGTATTATGGAAGCAAAATGACGCTCGCCGTTATCTGAGCAAAGGCTGATCAGGACTCTTACAGCTGACAACAGGATGATAATCTTCACTTTTCATCAAGAGTCTTGAATGATGTGAATATGAGAGGTGAAATTCAACCATGATGGGGGCAGGAAGTGGGCGACAGCAAATCAACGGCCCATAATACAACCCACCTGATGGAAGGAACGTGAAAGAAAAATCAGGCATGGGCCGCAGTTTTCTGGCTGCTGCACTGCGGAATCATCCGGTCACACCAAAGACAACCCCCCGGCCATGGGTTCCCAAGCGGTGAAAGGTGCGAACAATGGAAAACGCCATCGACAGCAGCGGGACTGGGAGATTCTGCTGGGAATGAGGGTCTCCCATCCAGTCTGTAGAAGAGGTGGCTGATTATCTACTGCCTGCTTTGCACATCCACACCTTGGGGACTCGCACCCCAGTTCCTACTGGACATGAGTTCATATTCACAAAAGTGCGCCTTTCAATTAGTTTGAACCCAAGCCCCAGAATCATAGAATACCATGTGCGAACACAACCTATTACCTAATTCGTCTATGCTATAACTTACCTTCTAAAGCATTTCGATGTTGTGACATTTTAATAGATTGCCACAAAATAAATTCATAATTAAGCTAAAATTACATTGTGGCAAACAAGAGTATATTAATCCAAGTAAATAGTTTGATAATATCCTTTGCCTCTTGCGTATGCAATCCATAATAAATTTCTAAATCTACTTGAAAATATGTTCCAGTAGGTGTTTACTTTGTTTTTTCTTTTCATTTGCCAAAAATCCCAACTGGGAACAACAAGAACCTATATTTATATAGCACCTTTAATGTAGTTCACTATCTCAGGAAAGTTATTTTTAGAACTGTTTTAGAAATAGGAATGCCATAATATGGGAATCACTTCCTTCAGCTTCTCACACAAAGAAGCCGTTCTATCCTCTTGTGCATCCCCAACATTAATCTCTCCATCATTGGTCACTGTGGCTTCATTTACCAAGACCTGAAGCTCTGGGATACTCCGCCTCCACCTCTCCACTTCCCGACCTCACTTTCTTCCTTTAAGACATTCCTTAAAACCAATACCTCTTTGACCAAGTTTTAATCAACTGACCGAATGGGCGGGATTTTCCAGCCATGCTCACCCCAAGGCTGGAAAATCCCACCCGTGGTCAATGGTCCTTTGCACGGTCTGTGTGCCGCCCGCGAGAATTGCCGTAGTGGGTGGGACAGTAAAATTCCTCCCAATGTCTTTGTATGTAGCTCACTGTGGCACAGTGGTTAGCATTGCTGCCTCACAGCACCAGGGAGTAAGGTTTGATTCCTGTCTTGCGTCACTGTCTGTGCGGAGTCTTCATGTTCTCCCCCTGTCTGCGTGGGTTTCCTCCGGGTGCTCCGGTTTACTCCCACAGTCAGAAAGATGTGCTGGTTAGGTGCATTGGCCATGCTAAATTCTCCCTCAGTGTACCTGAACAGGCGCCAGAGTGTGGCGACTAGGGGATTTTCACAGTAATTTCATTGCAGTGTTAATGTGAGCCTAATTGTGACACTAATCAATAAACCTAAACTTTATAAAATGCTCCTTAATTTATCTCTTAGCCACATAATATGTAAAATATCCCCCTGCAAGGAGAAACCATTATTAACAGCAATGTGCCTTAGTCCAGAGGCCTTCCAACACTTCAGGTCAGCAGAGGCTCTGGTTCACATGCAGCTCATATCAATGACATCATTGAGTTAGTACTTCTCATTCACTCAAAGGCATTGGCATCCCTTTTGTTCCTAGTTGCCAAATGCCAGCTTTCACGCATTGAATGAATGTATTGGCTCAGCCCTGGCGTTAATGATTTCTTTAAACCAATTGGATATTCTTATGCAAGAAGGGCCACTCAGTTCTGACCTAAGCATCAAATAAAGACATGGCAAAAGGCAATGCCAGCCTCTTTGAACCTGCAAAGACCTCCTTACTAACATCTGGAAAAAGTGCCAAATTTAGGAAAGCTGTCTTAAAACTAATCAAGCAACACGCTCAAATAGTCAGTCTCGCAGAATCATACCCACCAGTCAATGTCCCAGAGCTCTCCGTCACTACTTTTACCAAACAAGTGTTTGTTCTGGCTCACTGGCAGAAGACTAATCATGATTGGAAGCGCAGTGTTTTAGTTTATTTATTAGTGTCACAAGTAGGCTTACATTAACACTGCAATGAAGTTACTGTGAAAATCCCCCAGTCGCCACACTCCGGTGCCTGTTTGGGTACACTGAGAGAGAATTTAGCATGGCCAATACACCTAACCAGCACATCTTTCAGACTGAGGGAGGAAACCGGAGCACCCGGAGAAAACCCACACAGACAAGAGGAGAACGTGCAAACTCCACACTGGAAAAAAATCATTACGCTTCCTCAAAGTAATGCCATGACATCTTCTACTCCCACCTGAGAGGGCAGGCAGGGCCTAGTCTAATTTCTCATCCAAAACAAGCTGCACCTCTGACAGTTGCATTCTAGAGTGCCCATCTTGAATTTCCACAGCAGGTCCTGGTGTGGAACTTGAACCCACAGCCTTTGATTCAGTCATCAATGAAGCCACCGCTGACAGTATCAGGGAAACGGGAATCAAGGTGGGTGGATGGAGTTCTTTTGAATTTGTTCATGTGAAGTGAGCATCACGAGCAAGGCAAGTATTGCCCATCCCTAATTGCATTTGAACAGGTGGGGGAACGAGCCACCTCTTGGACTGTTACAGGGAGAAAGATCAAAGGGAAAGCTCGCAGAGTTTGACATATGAACAGTGAAGGAATGGTGATATACTTCCAAGCCAAAACAGGGTGTGACTTGGAAGGGCATTTGCAATTGCTGATGTACCCTTGTGTCTGCTGCCATTGTTCGAGTGGCGGATGCCGCAGGTTTGGAAAGTGATCACTAAGGAGCCTTAATAAATTACTGCAGTGCTTCTATCGAATTCAGAAGTGGGGATGTTCACTGATGATTGTATAGTTTTCAATTCCATTCACAATTACTCAGATACCAAAATAATCTGTGTCTGCATACAGCAAGACCTGGACAGCATTCAGTTTTAGGCTGTTAAGTGGCAATTGACATACATTCCACTCAAGTGCCAAGCAATGACCATCGCCAAGGGAGAATCTAACCATCTCCCCATAACAACATATTCATCGCCAAATCCCTCTTCGTCACGATCCTGTGGGTCAACATTGACTGGAAATCTAACTTGATAAAATATAGATACTGCAGCTACAAGAGCACATCAGAGGCTAGGAATTTTGTGGCACGTAATTCATCGCCTGACTCCCAAAAGGTTGTCCACCATTCACACAAGGCACAAGTGGAAAACCCTCCACTTGTCCGGATGAGTGAAGCTCCAACAATATTCAAGAGGCTCGATACCATTCAGGACAAAGCAGATCATTTGATTGACACCCCGTCCACCTCCTTAAACATTCACCCCCTTTATCCCCAGGCATAGTGACAGCTGTGTGTACCGTCTATAAGATGCAATGCAGGAATTCACCAAGGTGCCTTTGACAGCATCTTCCAAACCTGTGATCTTTACTCCCCAGAAGGACAAGGGCAGCAGACACATGGGACCAGCACCCCCTGCAAATTCCTTACCAAGTCACACACACTGGTTTGTCTTGGGATTCATTAGTTTCGTATTGTAGAAGAGATCTCGCTGATGGCAATGGTCTTTGATCAAAAGCATTTTTACGTGCTGTTTACATATAGCCAGAGCTGCCCATTCAGTTGCTCCTCAGACATGAGTGACAGTGCTGTGACACAGCATCTTTGCAGATACTCAATATGCTTCTCTTCATGTTATCCTTTGCTCTGCACTACCCCCCCCTAAACCCACCTTCCCACCCCACTCCACCCCCTTCATCCACATACCATTTCACACACATTCTCCTACACCTCCCCTCAAAGTCTCCTCCCTAAAGGGAATACCTGGTGGTCTCACCAGGCTCCCTGAGTGGATGTAAAGCTCCTTCTGGGATAAATGGGGATCCTGCCGCTCTGAGGTCAATTCACTTCTAGCTTCCTCCATTTGTGGTGTAGCAGGTGTGACAGCTCTCCCAGTGTTAGCACAGTTTCCCACATGCCAGTGAAGCTGACCTCACAGTGTCAACTGGTCAGGGTGTGTCTATTGTCCTTTCTGGTGGTTGATGCTGGGTTGTTCATTTGGTTTCATCCTGATTCAGCTTTTCTGTAGCACATTGATACAACTGAGTAACTTTCTTGGCCTATTCAGAGGGAAGAAAGAAGTCAACCACATTGCTGGGGGTCTAGAGTCACATGTAGGCCAGACTGGGTAAGAACAATAGAGAACAAGATGGGTTTTCATGACCTTCTAGGCAGTTTTATAATCATCATTTATTGAGACTAGCTTTTTCGTCCAGTTATTAATTAAATGTAAATTCCCCAGTGGCCATGGTGGTCTTTGAACTCACGTTTTAGTCCAAATCTCTGGATTATTAGTCTAGTGATATGAGCATTATACTCCCCTTCCCATTAGGGAAAGGATCAGCCATGATCTGACTGAATGGTGGAACAGGTTCAAGGGGTTGAATGACCTCCTCCTGCTCCTATGTTCTCATGTTGAGCGCATAGAAACATCGAAAAGAGAGCAAGTGGAGGCCATTCAGCCCTTCAAGCCTGTTCCACCATTCATTATGATCATGGCTGATCATCCAACTCAATAGCCTGCTTCTGCCTAACCCCATATCGTTTGATCCCTTTCACCCCAAGAGCTATATCTAACTCCTTCTTGAAAACATTCATCGTTTTGGCCTCAACTGCTTTCTGTGGTATTGAATTCCACAGGCTCACCACTCTCTGGGTGAAGAAATTTCTCCTCATCTCTGTCCTAAAAGATTTACCCTTTTTCCTTAGCCTTTGACCCCTGGTTCTAGACACCTCCACCATTGGGAACATCCTTCTCTGCATCTCCCCTGTCTAGTCCTGTTAGAATCTGGTAGATTTCCATAAGATCCCCCTCATTCTTCTAAACTTCAGTGAATATAATCCTAAACGACTCAGTCTCTCCTCATATGTCAGCTCTACCGTGGGAATTGGTCTGGTAAACCTTCATTGAACTCATTCTTGTAGCAAGAACATTCTTCCTCAGATAAGGAGACCAAACTGTGCACAATATTTCAGCTGTGGCCTCACCAAGGTTCTGTATAATTGCAACAAGACATCCCCGCTCCCATACTCGAATGCTCTCGCTATGAAGGCCTACATACCATTTGCCTTCTTTAGCACCTGCTGTACCTGCATGCTTAAGTATCTGGAGAAAAAGATTGAAAGAAGGATATAAGAGCTATCATGGGATATGATAGTTCCTTGTCACTTGGGCTGCCCAGATGGACTTTACAGGAATTCCCAGCCCAGGACATTCCTGCGGAACTCCTTTGATCTCTATTTTCAACAGTGATTGACACAGCAGTCTGCTGTCTTTTAGCTTGCAATACACATCCTGTCCAGGGAAAACCATAATTCCACTTAACTTCTTGGAAGCTGGCTTGTTACTAACTGAGTCACACACAGTATTATGGGTGTTAGCGCTCTATGTCTTCAACTTTATTGCATTAGGCCAAAAATTAATGTAAGGAAAATTAACTAGACCAAGATAGGAAGATAACAGTTTAAAGTTTTTTTATTAGTGTCTCAAGTAGGCTTACATTAACGCTGCAATGAAATTACTGTGAAAATCCCCTAGTCGCCACACTCCAGTGCCTGTTCGGGTACACTGAGGGAGAATTTAGCATGACCAATGCACCTAACCAGCACGTCTTTCGGACTGTGGGAGGAAACCCACATGGACACGGGGAGAACGTGCAAACTCCACACAGACCAAGCCAGGAATCAAACCCGGGTTCCTGAAGCAGTGAGGCAGCAGTGCTAACCATTGGGCCACTGTGCCACCCTAGTATCTTTAGAAGACAGAGAAAACATTTGATACGTTACGAGATATTTATTTTTTAGAGGATGTTATTGTTAGAAGCTCGATTGTATCCAAAGTCAACTGCAAGGAATTCTTATTCACCAAACATACTTAATCAAAAAAGAGTTTCAATGATTCAACCGACGAAAGCAAATCGAAGATCAGGAAGAGTGAAAAACTTACCACCAGGTTACCGATCACCATGACCAGCATGAAAACAATGAGGCACATGGGCTGCCCAGCTACCTCCATGCAATCCCACATAGTCTCAATCCATTCGCCGCAAAGGATGCGGAACACAATCAGAAAGGAGTGGAAGAAGTCATGCATGTGCCATCGTGGGAGAGCGCAGTCATCGGAAATCTTACAAACGCATTGCTTGTACATCTTGCCAAAGAGCTGCATTCCGACCACGGCGAAGATGAAGACGATAATGGCCAGGACCAGGGTCAGGTTCCCGAGTGCACCCACAGAGTTACCGATGATCTTAATCAGCATGTTCAGAGTTGGCCAAGATTTTGCCAGTTTAAAAACTCTCAGCTGCAAAGAGAAGAGCAGATGTCTGGTTTTGTACTCTTGTGATAGCAATAACAGAGTTACCCCGAGTGACTAAATTAAAGTGTGAGAACCAAAATTAAGAAAGCTTTGTCAATTTTTCAGTGAAATCTTTTGAGCAATTCCTGCAACTCAACATGAAACAAATCATTTCGTCATTTAGGCTTTTTTTACTTGCTCTAATTTCATTGTAAATCAATTAAATTGATTTCAGACTGGCTAACTAATATACGTTAAAGCCCAAACAGCAGACAAAGAAAAGAAAGATCTCCTCTCTGGACTCTCATTCGAATCTCAGGTCACCCACTGCCTCTGGGTCTGATGTATCCAGCACCAGTGCAGGCCACATCTGCCTACAGTGCTTGCTGTTTGTATCCAAGTGTGCTGAGGGCTCACTACAATTAACTTAATTAAAATGAGTGCTCCTGATAGCAACACAATCATAGTTTTCAAGCAAGAACTTCAGTCCATCTAGCTTACTTCACCAAGAAATTCTCTCTCAACCTTTTGGCGAAGATCAAGCGTGAGATCAGGGCCAGAATTATCCGGTCTCGTACCGCTGCCAGCAAGAGTGGAGAATTTGGCGCTCAGCCAAATCTTCATTCCCAGCAGTGGGGTTGGATAATCCCAGCAGTGGGCAAGGTCGGAGAATGTAATGTCTGTTCTTGTCAGCTTGGATCTTGTATATCTCTCTTGTGGGAACCGTGCATTGGGTTCAATTTGAAATTGAATATTTTTTTTGGAGCAAGCAAGAAGATGGATTAAGGGCTTGCCCTGCCCACTCTGCGCATTGGCTTTGTAACTCTGAGAAAGAAATAAAAAAGATGCTGTAAAGAGGCAGAGCAGTAGCCAAGAGGCTGAAGGACAGCTTTAATTGGGTGCCGAGGAGGCTGTCATTCCAATTTAAAACTAAACTCGAGCACTCTTATCCTTTGCCTTGCTCTTTGGCCCTGGCATTGACTTCCTTGTCAGGCATCACCTGGGAGAAGGTGGCCCATTAACCACCCTCACCGCGTAGGTGTCTCACACAGAAGAAATGACTAATATGTTTACTAGCTGCCAGCACCCGGTAGCATAGACCTTGTGCTGTCAACGCACAGTGGGAGGCTCATGTCACACTAGTACGTGATGAAAACAGACTGATCAGTGGCACTGTCCAGGGCATATTGTCGATTCCAACAGGTTGATTCGGCAATTAGCTTCAGGGCTTTGCACCTTGGGAATAGTAATCCGAATAACAGGCGCAGAGGTAAGCACATTTGCTTTATGGCTCCCGCCATTGTCCACCAGTACGAATTTCAATTTAAATGCACCGCTCTAATTCTTGGTATGTGTTCCCACGATTATGAAACTCCTAACCGGGAACATTGGTGCGTGTGCGGTAAGGTAAACATGTTGTATGTAACCTACTGGCGGAATCGTAAGAAGTCTCACAACACCAGGTTAAAGTCCAACAGGTTTATTTGGAATCACGAGCTTTCGGAGCGCTGCTCCTTCATCAGGTGAGTCGGAGAAGCACTCCGAAAGCATGTGATTCCAAATAAACCTGTTGGACTTTAACCTGGTGCTGTGAGACTTCTTACCATGATCACCCCAGTCCAACGCTGGCATCTCCACATCATGGCTACTGACGGAATAACAGAGTCAGAGCATTTGTATAAACTATAACAAGTGGAGTTTTCTGGTGATCTTTCTGAAAGTTCCACAGGTTTTAACTTGCACTCCATCTGCTGTTTGAGGCAGTTACATTTCACACTCAGTAGAACTTCTGATACAAACCAATCTGAATGAACGGAGCACCGACAATCCTTGCACATTGGCCAGGCCAAGCTCGACCAAGCTGAGGGTCACAATGATGCTGTCAAATATGTTCCAACCCACTTGAAAGTAGTAATAGGGATCCAGAGCAATCAATTTGAACACCATCTCAGCTGTGAAAATCCCCGTGAATACCTGTCAGGAAGAAAAGAGGACTTCAGTTTATTACATGGGTGCGGACGTATGAATTAGGAGCAGGATTAGACCATTCAGCCCCTCGAGCCTGCAATGGCTAATTTGATTGCTGCCTCAACTCCACCCTCCTTCCTACCCCCTATGCCCTTTGACTCCCTTGTCGATCACTCTGTGCTGGAAATGTTGAGGGAAACAGAAATGCAAAGACCTACCAGATTCCCAACAGAGAGCATATTCTCAAAGGTTTCCGTCATGGGGTAGTGGTCCATTGCCATGAAAAGAGTGTTCAGCACAATGCAAATTGTGATTCCCAGATCCACAAATGGGTCCATCACGATAAACTTCAGGATTTCCTTGAACTTAATCCAGAGCTCACAGCAATCCCAGATTAGGAATTTGTTGGCAAATTTGTACCACCAGGGGGGGCAACTCTGCTGTGCCTCTTCCAACTCTGCAGAATATAAAGAATAAGAAATTATTTCAGTTATTGGCATAACCTCCCCCCCCCCCAACCCCCCCCCAACCCCCCCCCCCCCCCCCCCCCCCTCCCCGTGTGTGTCTGCCAGGAATGATAACACAATTTATATTCAAATGCAGGCAGGAATGATAACACTATTTATATTCAAATGCAGGCAGATCAATATGAATCATTATTGCACCAAAAATCCCCATTTAATGCAGGTTGTAGGAGCCAGAAAAGATTTGGAGCAATTCTAGAAACATAAGGCACGGTGGCGCAGCGGTTAGCACTGCTGCCTCACAATGCCAGGGACCTGGGTTCGATTCCCGGCTTGGGCCACTGTCTGTGTGGAGTTTGCACTTTCTCTCCCCTTTTCTGTGTGGGTTTCCTCCCACAGTCCAAAATGTGTGGGTTAGGTTGATTGGCTATGCTAAATTGACCCTAGTGTCAGGAGGATTAGCAAGGTAAATAACGGGTTATGGGAATAAGGCCTGGGTGGGATTGTGGTCTGTACAGACTCAATGGGCCAAATGGCCTCCATCTGTACTGTAGGAATTCTATGGTTCTATTCTATGATAACTTAATGCAATGGGGCAACAAGTGAGCTCTCTCCCAAGAGTGCAGCAGACACCCTGAACATCAGAAGAATGATATTCTGTCATTCTGTCTTATTATTTCAATCAGTTAGATTATATACCTTAACATCAGAACTAATATTTTTGAAGTTTAGTCGCTGTTGTAATATAGGCAGCCAATTTGCATGCAGGAAGCTCGCACAAACTGCCATGTGATAATAATCAGATAATCTGTGTTTCTATGTTCATTTAGGACAAATATTTCCCTGGCACAGGGGCAAGCCCCACTGCTCTTCAACAAAATAATGCCATGGGGTATTTTTATGACCGCCTGAAACAGAAGATTAAAATGGGCACCTGGACAAGATGGGCCAAATGTAGACCTTCTGTGCTGTCACTTTTACATGGATGGCACAGTGGCACAGGTGGTTAGCACTGCTGCCTCACAACGCGGGGGACCCGGGTTCAATTCCCAGCTTTTAGCTAAACAGTGAAGGAAACCCCACAAGATGGGTGGGTCCATTCAGAAACATTAACCCATTCCATCACAGTTGCAATCTTTGTGACAAGAATTCAGATGAGGCTTACCATCCAGCCTGGCACTGCTGTACATACTGGCTACACTTCCGACTCTCATTGGCAGTGCTGGTTCTTCCAGAAATGTGGAAGTACGCTTAGATCCAGGCAGCCCGTCTTCAATGTCCACACCATTTACCTACAGGATAAAACCAGGGAAAGATACTGGATATCGATCAGAAAACAAAGCCAGGATCCAACAGAAATGACCTTCTTTCGATATTTTAAGTTGCGCTATGCAAAAACATATATATTTGAAAGGAATACAGTTTGTGCATCTGAATTAATCAGATAACTTTACTAATTCTGTGTCTTGACCCAGGACCACCAGCATTGGAAAATTCCAGGACCCCAATTCTTCATCCCTTGAAATCACTGCCTGCTAGGCTGACCATGGATTCCAGACAGCTACCCTTATAGGTGGAAACACCTATTAAGCAGACTGAATGATTATATAACGGCTCTAACACACAAAGCTTAATCAGTGTGTATGACGCATGAAGCAGCTAAAAAGCAGATGTTATGCCTGAGTCCAACAATACAGAAAAACAGCATTAACATCATTCGTTATGCTGCACAACTTTCTGATGTTTCTGTCAACTGCAACGTCTCAAAGCATTTCTTCTGCAACAGTCACTCTGATGCTGGCAAATATCACTTGTGTAAAACGATAATGGTATTTAATGGATCAACTGTAACATATACACTGTGGCTGCTGTAATGTAATACGCATGAAGAAATATAACTTCATAGAATATTTGCTTCCTCTGTGACCCATACATTACAATGTAATATGTAAATTAAAGTACTTAATATAATATAGTTTAATGCAATGCATATTATTTATTTTATAAGTAATATTCCTATAATGCAGCATTGTATAACCAAATTGGAGTGTAGGGAATAACTCTAGTGTGGTATATGTATTGGTATGGAAAGAAGAGTTGTACAGGTGCCCTGGGACGGAGCCAACATTAGATTGCGGTAGGGCAAAGATCCAAATTTGACCAACTTGTGCCTAAGCCACTGGCTGCGCTGCACTTAGGGGATGAGGTAACTCACAATGCACCCCTGCTGTTAATTATACTCATGCAAAGACATGCTCCCTAAATTCTTGCACATGTAGTATACAGATGAATTCCTGCTATTTCACACAGGAATAAAATTCATGAATACTGGATTTAAAGGAGTGGATACTCATCTGAAATGTATCAGCTCAGTTGGCTGGACAGCTGGCTTGTGACGCTGAGCGATGCCAACTGCATGGGTTCAATTCTGGTACTGGCTGAGGTTATCCATGAAGGTCAACTTTGCTCCCTTGCCTGAGGTGTGGTGACCCTCAGAATAAAACCACCACCAGTCAGCTCTGCCCCTCAAAAGGGAGAGCAGCCAATGGTCATCTGGGACAATGGTGACTTTACCTTTATCCTAACACATTGGTAGGAATATGAACCAAGCGTATGTGCTGTGTTTTTCAGGTAGGAGATCAGTCAGTGAACCTCATAAGCTGAACTCACTCTATTAGGATCACCATAAACACAATACTAACATATAATTTAACTTATAATTTTTTTAAAAGAAGCTTTGTCTGGAATATGCACCAAATAATTTGCTTGACTTTGTTTTAATGCTTTGGAATTTTTTCTCAAGCTCCTTTTGACTTAAAATGTAAATGGTTCAAAGCATAATTATCTAAAGTGTGATTGCATTATTATAAGTACTATTGTAGACCATCTCAACTTACTACAACCACCAACAATCAATACGATAAAATGTTCCCCATGCAGCAAACTGAGCTTTAATCTTTCATAAATGATTGTTAAAGCATGCCATCTCATCTCTTCTATGTCAAGTATTTCACTGCTTTATATGATTGGATTGGATAGGACTGGGTGAAACCATTTACAGCACTTAGTTACACTGCAATTGTCAATCCCAGTCAGTACCATCTGACAGTCTGTCGGCAAATTTCTACAGCCAGTTACCTGACACAGAATTGCAAAGAAGAGGGGAGATGGGATATACCTATACTAAAAATAAGATTAAAAGCTTTTAAATTTGTCCATGTATAGTACTGAAGATATGCTGCACTTGATACGAACTCCAAGCAGTTATAGAATCATATAGTGCAGAAGGAGGCCATCTGTGTGAGCTTTTTCAAAGAACTAGCCTTGGAGATTGCATGGTGGCACACTGGTTAGCACTGCTGCCTCACAGTGCCAGGGACCCGGGTTTGATTCCAGCCTTGGGTAACTATCTGTGTGGGGTTTGCACATTCTCTCCGTGTCTGCGTGGGTTTCCTCCGGGCGCTCCGGTTTCCTCCCACAGTCCAAAGATGTGCGGGTTAGGTTGATTGGCCGAGCTAAATTATTCCTTAGTGTCAGGGGGATTAGCAGGGTAAATACGTGGGGTTACGGGGACAGGTGGGATTGTTGTTGGGGCAGGCTCGATGGGCCAAATGGCTTCCTTCTGCACTGTAGGCATTCTATGAACTATCCATTAGTCCAAATTTCCTGCACTTAGCCCATATTCATGCAACAAATTCTTTTGTTTTTTAAGTGTTTATTAAATTATTTTATTTGGAAATTATGCTATGGAATCTGCTTTCAGCACCCTTTCATGCAAATCATTCCAGATCATAACAAGTTGCTATTAAAAGAATCTTTCTTCATTTCCCCTTGTTCTTTTGCAAATTAATTTGAATCCGCAATCTCTGATTGTTGATCAGTCGAAACAGTTTCTCCTTACGTTGTCTTTCAAAACACACCCAAAAGGGAGCATGAAATTATATTTTTAAAAACATGTCTGACAAAGCAAAGTTTCTGCATAACTAGACTTGCGCATGGGATTGTTTGTTTAAAGTGGCACCATGCTTGTGCAAACCAGTTACAACATTATCTGGCATCTCTCCATTTTACCAGATGCTATTTTACCCCCTGTGTGATTCTGAAAATGTCATATTCCCGAAATATATACACCTGTCGAACCAGACCTCAAATCCACAAACTGTGTGCAAAAATCAAATTTATAAAAAAAAGAGTACATACGTCCTTGTCCGCTCTGCTGATAACAGAAGATGGCACCACTCTACCATTGGGGGCTGAGCCACTTTCCCCATCTTGTGAAACCACTCCGTTAATTGCAATGATGACCGATGTTTTGGTCAGTGATCCTCGCTGGCTCTCGCCTTCCTCCCCTGTGCCATGCTCATCCTCGACGGTATATTTGTCCGAACCATCTTTCTTTTGCATTCTGTCACTCGACAATGAGTAGTGGCTGCCAAGGTCTTTGGGACAACGTAACTGGGGAGAGGGGTGCGGGTGGGAGAAACATACATGTCAGCTTATTAACAGTATAGAAGTTCAAATTATTTTTTGTCTTCTTGTGCGTGCTCCATAAAGTCAGGGATCTCAGTACCGAGAATGGAATATATTTCCAACTTTACTCCCATGTTGGCTTCTTCATGGACAGTTACAGAATCAAACAAATCATCAAATCTATACAGTGCAGAAGGAGGCAATTCAGTCCGCACCGCTTCTTACCCAGGCTTACCCCGTAACTCCACGTATTTACCCCACTGATCTATATATCTTGGGACACTAAGGGGCAATTTAGCATGGCCAATCAATCTGACCTGCACATCTTTGGATTGTGGGAGGAAACCAGAGCACCCAGAGGCTACCCATGCAGACACGGGGAGAACATGCAAACTCCACACAGACAGTCACTCAAGGCTGGTATTGAATCCGGGACCCTGGCGCTGTGAGGCAGCAACGCTAACCACTCTGCCAATGTGCAATCCTTCAGAGTAACCCTTTGGTTTAGCCGATTTACTACTAAGGTGTCTCTCACACAACCTTTGAAGGCCCCTATTGCACCAGTATTAATTTTATTATTTCTCATATGAGTCATCCTGAACCTCTCTCTGGAGAATGGAAGTTTAGTCCTGTTGGTTTTGTGCTCTGGACTTGTGCTTACACGGAACTGGCTTTAGACCATCCAATCTTATTTCATGTTGGACCCTTAAACAGAGAATGAAAACTTCAATCCTATCAATCCAGTACATGTACAAACCCAGTTTGCAGAAGTGAGTGGATAATGTTTGCATTGGAAATACCATCCACTCCTTCCCTGATATTCTAACTACTGGTGCCTATATATGGTGCGCAAAGGTGATCCTTGAGCAACGATGTAACAAATCTCCAAATACTAATTACAGAAATAAATGATTCATATTTGGTTTAAATCAACATTTAAGTTAAAAAAATCAAACCTGTTCTCTCATATGAGGAGAGACTAAGTCGGTTAGGATTGTATTCATTGGAGTTTAGAAGAGTTAAAGCGGATCTAATGAAAACTTATAAAATTCTAACAGGATTAGACAGGGTAGATTCAGAAAGAATGTTCCTGATGGTGAGGGAGTTCAGAACTAGAGGGTCATAGCTTGAGGATAAAGGGGAAACCTTTTAGGGCTGAGGTGAGGAGAAATTTTTTCACCCAGAGAGTGGCGAATCTGTGGAATTCACTACCACGGAATGTAGTTGAGGCCAAAACATTGAGTGATTTCAAGAAGAAATTAGATATAGCTCTTGGGGCTAAAAGGATCAAGGGATGGGGGGGGTTGGAAGGGGGGAATCAGGATATTGAATTTGATGATCAGTCAAGATCAGAACGAATAGCGGAGCAGGCTTGAAGGGCCGAATGGCCTCCTCCTGCTTCTATTTTCTATGTTTCTATGTTTCTTTGTAAGATCAAAACTTGATCTGTTTACTATTTATTGTGAAATGATCTAAGCATGAGGAACAAGTTTACAATTGCATTATAAATAGGGTAACTGGGAAAATCGCCCCCCCCTGGATAGTTCAGATATATTATCCTGGTCTTCATGGAATATATCAACAGAACAGAGAATTACACAAGGCATTGACCAAAGATTTAGGGGAAGTATTTACAATTTAAATGGCTTTAAGCCTTTACTGGAAGCCAACAGCAAATTATTTTCTGACAAAGGATAGTCTTACAAAAGCGAAAATACAGTAAGTCGCCCTTCAGTGCAAATGCCATCAACATAGGGTGATACATCGTCAGCTCATAAAGACATTATTCACTGAATGAAGCTTTGAAAACATGGTTCAGCCGGTTATGTCAGTGAATGGCGAGGCTGCTCAAAGCAGTGGTTGTCTCACAATTGACTTTCAACATGTGCCCAGTTAGCTAACACAAAAGCAAGATATTGGGGGCGTTGGAAATCTTAAGTAAAAGCGGAAGATGTGGCAAGTGCTCAACATGACCTAGGTTAATAACTTGGAGAATGTGATCCACTTGAGGCAGTTTGATCAAAGAACAAAGAACAGTACGACACAGGAACAGGCCCTTCGGCCCACCAAGCCTGCGCCAATCATGTTGTCCTATTGAGACCAACCACCTGTATCCTTCTGTTCCCCGCCTGTTCATGTGTCTATCCAGATAAGTCTTGAATGTGGCTAACGTGTCTGCCTCAACCACCTCACTTGGCAGTGCATTCCAGGCACTCACCACCCTCTGTGTAAAAAACTTCCCCCGAACATCTCTACTGAACCTTTCCCCCCTTACCTTGAACTTGTGCACCCTTGTAATTGCCATTTCTGCCCTGGGAAAAAGCTTGCACCTGTTCACCTTATCAATACCCCTCATAATTTTATGAACTTCTATCAGGACGCCCCTCAGCCTCCCTCTTTCCAGGGAGATTCAATTTCTCCTCACAGCTAATAGTCTCCATACCATTTCTGTGCTCCCTCCAAAGCCTCCACATCTTTCCGGTATTGTGGCGACCAGAATTGGACACAGTATTCCAAATGTGACCTGACAAACATTTTATATAACTGTAGCATAATTTGCCAACTTTTATACTCAATGCCCCAGCCGATGAAGGCAAGCGTGCCATATGCTTTCTTCACCACCTTTTCCACCTGTGCTGCCACTTTTAAGGATCTGTGGACCTGTACTCCCAGATCTCTCTGTGTGTCTATGCTCCTGATGGTTCTGCCATTTATTTTACAGCTGCCACCTGAATTGGATCTACCAAATTGCATCATCTCACATTTGTCCGGATTAAATTCCATCTGACATTTCTCTGCCCAATTTTCCAGCCTATCTACATTCTGCTGTATTCTCTAACAATCTTCATCACTATCCGCAACTCCAGCAATCTTAGTATCATCCGTAAATTTACTAATTGGACCAGCTACATTTTCTTCCAAGTCATTTATGTATATTACAAACAGCAAAGGTCCCAGCATTGATCACTGCAGAACACCACTAATTGCAGACCTCCATTCAGAAAAACACCTTTCCACCACCCTCTGTCTTCAATGGCCAAGCCAGTTCTGAATCCATCTAGCTAGTTTACCCTTGATCCCGTGTGATTTAATCTTTTCCACCAGCCTACCATGAGAGACCTTGTCAAATGCTTTACTAAAGTCCATGTAGACAACATCTACGGCCCTTCCCTCATCAATCATTTTTGTCACCTCCTCAAAAACCTCAATCCAATTAGTGCGACATGACCTCCCTCATACAAAACCATGCTGTCTGTCACTAATAAGACCATTCAATTCCAAATGTGAATGGATCCTATCCATAGGAATTTCTCCAACAATTTCACTATCACTGACATCAGGCTCATTGGCTTATAATTACCCGGGTTATCATTGCTACCCTTCTTCTTAAATAACGGGACAACATTGGCTATCCTCCAATCCACTGGGACCACACCAGTGGCCAATGAGGAAACAAAGATTTCTGTTAGAGGCCCATTTGAATTCATTTAGGAAAATCTAAAGATGCGATTTTTCACCTCTTCCCGCCAGCGGGATATCTGGGCCTGCTGACGGCAACCTCCCCCCCCGCCCCCCCCCCCCCCCCCCGCCCCATAGTGGGTTCCCTGGCAGTGGAGCAGGCAAGACGTGCAAATCACTGTAGACTTTGGCGGGATGGAAGATCCCGTCGGTGGCCAATGGCAAGCTGCCTCTGCGGCATGCAAACATGCTGCTGCATGGGGCCAGAAAATTCCGGCCTAGATGTGATAATCGCCAGGACTTGCATAGGGAATCACAAAAGGTTGCTGCAGAAGATTGGGGTACACGGAGTTAGGGGTAAGGTGTTGGCGTGGATTGGGGATTGGCTATCTAACAGGAAGCAGAGAGTTGGGATAAATGGGTGCTTTTCTGGTTGGCAGTTGGTGACCAGTGGCGTGCCGCAGGGATCGGTGCTGGGGCCTCAATTGTTTACCATTTACATAGATGATCTGGAGGAGGGGACTGAATGTAGGGTATTCAAGTTTGCTGATGACACGAAGGTGAGTGGGAAAGCGAATTGCGTGGAGGACGCGGAAAGTCTGCAGAGAGATTTGGATAGGCTGAGCGAGTGGGCGAGGATCTGGCAGGTGGAATATAACGTTAGCAAATGTGAGGTTATCCACTTTGGAAGAAATAATAGTAAATTGGAATATTATTTAAATGGAGAAAAATTACATCGTGCGGCTGTGCAGAGGGACCTGGGGGTCCTTGTGCACGAATCGCAAAAACTCAGTCTGCAGGTGCAGCAGGTGATCAAGAAGGCGAATGGAATGTTGGCCTTTATCGCGAGGGGGATAGAATATAAAAGCAGGGAGGTCTTGCTGCAACTGTACAAGGCACTGGTGAGGCCGCAACTGGAGTACTGTGTGCAGTTTTGGTTCCCTTATTTGCGAAAGGATATATTGGCTTTGGAGGGAGTGCAGAGAAGGTTCACCAGGTTGATACCGGAGATGAGGGGTGTAGCTTATGAGGAGAGATTAAACAGATTGGGTCTGTACTCATTGGAGTTTAGAAGGATGAGGGGTGATCTTATAGAGACATATAAGATAATGAAGGGGCTGGATAGGGTAGAGGTGGAGAGATTCTTTCCACTTAGAAGGGAAACCAGAACTAGAGGGCACAACCTCAAAATAAGGGGGGGCCGGTTCAGAACAGAGTTGAGGGGGAACTTCTTCTCTCAGAGGGTAGTGAATCTCTGGAATTCTCTGCCCATTGAAGTGGTGGAGGCTTCCTCGTTGAATATGTTTAAATCACGGGTAGATAGTTTTCTGATCGATAAGGGAATTAGGGGATATGGGGAGCAGGCGGGTAAGTGGAACTGATTCGCTTCAGATCAGCCATGATCTTGTTGAATGGCGGGGCAGGCTCGAAGGGCCAGATGGCCTACTCCTGCTCCTATTTCTTATGTTCTTATGTTCTTATGAATCACTGATTGACCTCCCTGTAGGGCTCATAGAATTTGACTCCCTGATGATTGGTAGTTACCTTACCAGCTGGAGCTTGTATACTGAGCCCTTTATAAAGCAGGCCCCTGAGTGGGTCCATTAATGCATTGTCCCAGTGCATAGGCTGTGCATTATTTAATTTTGTGCAGTAAAGCACTGTTCCTTTACAGCTGACTCCTGGAGTTATTATACTGGAAATAAAAAGCTGGAATGGAATTTTCCAGCTGTTCACATCTGTGGGATTCTCCGGTCCCGCTGCAGTGAATGAAGACTTGGCTGAGCGCCAAATTCTCCGTCCTCACTTGCAGCGGCGGCAGGGCTTGAACAACCAGAGAATCCCGGCCCTGGAATCAGTAAAAGTGACCACGGATTTTCTGGATTGTTATAAATTCCCAGTCAGTTTATTAATATCCTTGAGGGAGGAAAACCTATTAAGATTGGCCCATATGTCACCTGGTTGACCCTGAAGTCACCTAGTAAAAATCTTAGTTGCATCAAACAGTTATGCTATGGGCGGCCCACCACCACCTTGTCATGCCAACAGGAATGAGCAATAAAAGTCAGCAATACTTACAGCCGGAACAAATAAATAAAGCAACAAAATGTAAATGGTTCACATACCAGACTCTCTTGTTCCTTTTGATGTTTCTTTATGCTT